>NW_010317913.1:0-4633 GCF_000700745.2 Antrostomus carolinensis
CCCAAACCATTCTATGATTCTATGATTACTGAGCAGGAGAGACTGACTTTTAAAAAAGCATATAAAGAAATACCCCTTGCAACAGACTACATTTAGCTCGTAAGACACACTAAGGAAAGGCTTCAAACAGCTGGCTAAAAACCTTCCATCTACCCCAAAAAAGTCAAACTTACTGTCTGGCCAAAACAGACCTTATCCAAGAATACCTGAACTTCAGAAAAGGGCATAGCAAATTAAATTGAAAGTCTGATGACCTGAAGAATGCAGGGAAAGCCTGAAAACTTCTGTCCTTTCTCTCCACAAGCTACTTGAGAGAAAACATATTCCAAGACTTGCCCCCAAAATATTTACAGAAAAGAGCACTTTTGAAGAATCTAAACCAAGGCGATTAAGTACACGAAGGCACTAGGCTAGTCAACGGGTCAAAACACTCCAAAGCTGTCTGGGAGGACTCCCAGCAAGGTACAGAGCATGGACCTGCGTCCAACATACACAAGATTCCTTGGGTGGCTTCCTTGTAGGAGCCTGGAAACTGGTATCTTTTGCAATGTGCTAGCCTCCTCTGGAGACAGGTGGATTCCCAAGTAGCAGCCCTGGACCCCTCCAAGGTAGCTACCGGAGTTTTGTCGATGTTAAGGCAGCTCCATTCCAGTTAGATCTCTGAGAGCTGTCACACACATCTCCAGAAGCATTTTTGTTTCTCTTGTACATACGTGAATTCCCAGGTAGCAGCCCCAGACTCTTCTAAGGTACTCAAAGACCACTGTGTAGGCTGGGGGAAGATTGATGCCCAGTAGCTCTTTGGGAATTTTCTCTATGATCAAGTAACTTATTTTACTTGTTCTTTTTCAATGCTTTCCTTGTATGGGCTGCAGTGAGATGCCATGCTCTGATTCTGGATGCTCAGAATAAGAAGCTCCAGGAGACCATTCCTGAAGCATTGAATCACATAATGCAATCCAATGGATAACTTTCTTTCAAGACTTAAAATAAATAATCTGTCACTTCTCACATGTAGTATGTATGCCATACAACTACTTTGGAGAAGCCTTTTCCTTAAATCTGTACTACAATACCCATCCAGAGGCATGGATAGGAAGAACTGACCAGCACATGTGGAAAAAAAACTGGAATTTTTAGTGATCTGACAAAATTAATCATAACTTAGTCTCCCTTAAGATATTTATGCACCTCAGTTACTTTATGCATTGACTACTAAAACTCAGACAGGATTTTTTTTTTTTTTAATTCTTCATGTATCTGAACTTAAGGGAAAAAATGTTTTCCTGTTGTTTAAGTAGGACACTATATATGTTATGCAGCATTTTAAACTGAAGAGTACATTAATCTGACGACTTCTGAATTGTAATACAATCAGATTCACTCCTTGGGAATTATTTTAGTATATTTAATAATGACATAATGTAGGACAAAGATATTGGGTGGGGAAGTGGTAGGGGGGCATTCATTTTAATTAAACAGTTAAATCTCCTGAACCACTTTTCTGGATTAATCCTGTTCATTAAAGATACTCTCCTGAAACTGTTAGTTGGCAAATTAACATCTGACCTCACACAATGGTCTTTTTCTTGCTCAACTTCAAAGACTTTTCAACACCAACATGCCAAGAAAGTTCATAATGGATTGGATTAATGAAAACTGCTGTCCAGATCAAGTTTAAATTCCAATACTCATCAGAAAACATTCATATCAAACGCAAAAGACCACTTTGGATCCCAGTAATAGTTTATAAAAAGCCATTTCAAATTCTGCTTGTAGAGCTAGATGAATTACTGGTGTAATGATTATAAGAAACTAAATTACCATCTGTGCAGAATTCTGTTGAAACAAAAATTGGGGAGGGGGGGAATGGGGACAGGACCTTCCTCCATGTCAAAGTATGGTATGCTGAATCACCAAGTCATCTCACGAACAAGATCAAGAGTTGCAGAGACACTGCTCTATCTTCAACTGGTTTATAAAAACCCAAAGCATTTTGGAAATAAGACCATCCTCAAAGCCTATGATATAAAGGCAACACTAAAGCAGTGTTCTCAACCCCAGCCCATTCACCTTCAGACTGAAAGTTTATCTCAAGGATTCTGATCCTTGACTGTGATAGCCTTATACCAGGCCATGATCAGTCCACTGAGATAACACTCTGTTGAGACCAAAGACTAGAGTTCTTATGTTAGGATGGGGTTGAGTCAGTTATTAAAACCCAATCCAAGATCGAAATCACAAAGGCTGTATAGCTGCAACAGGATAGATAACTATGGCTATATGGGCCAGCAGAAAGCTAACAGAACCATCATGCATTTGTCTCACTATTTTCCCTTGAGCCATCAAGAGCCCAGCAGACAGGGGAGACAGACAAATACAAAACTTCACACAAACTGCACAAACTAATCATGTACTCTGTCTCTTGTCTAAGAAGGATGAAAGGTAGATCTAAGAAAGGACATGCGTATTTTGGGAATAAAGATGGACAGTCTGAATCATAACTAGAATAGACATCATATCAGTAGTTTCGTTCTTTTTTCACCACATAGAGGCATCAGGTACGTCAAATCTTACCTAAGAAGTGCTAAGCTTTGACACCATTTCTGTTCTTGCAATTTTTGTACAAAACATCCACCAACATGAAGGCCATATAAGGCCAAGTAGAATGTCAAGTTAATTCTAGCCCTATTTAAAAACAGTTTCCCTTTTTTCACACCTTCAGAGGTGTGAAGATCACAAAGAATGCATACATGCAGGACCACAGCAGAAACAGTCTGCAGACATTACAAACTCCCCCTTTAGTTTCTCCTTAGAGTTGAACAGATGAATGTTACCAGAAGGCAAGTCAGTAGCCTTTGCTGATGCAAGTAGGGCGTGTCATCTCACAGTGTGCTGATACAACCTTGCATCAACAAAATATTAGGGCAGGATGATGACAGCGTCAGCACAACCAACGCTCCCTAGATGACAAATTGAATTTATGGAGATTAGAGAGCATTCTAGGTGAATGACAATGGACATAATCTTTTGATAATTTAGCACAAGCCAGATCCACCTCTCATTCACAAAATTCAGGATGTTGTGTGAGATAAAGTATGGTGCAATTCCAGGTTAAAAATAGTAAGAAGAAAACACTAGGGAATTGACAGAGGTATTTTATAAAAGGACAAGACAGGTGAATTAAGCATGATATTCTTGACAGTTTATTTAGATGGGAGGAAAAAGGGGATCTTATAAACATTCATTTATTTACAGAAGTATAAACAAAGAAAGGCTGTGATACAGACAACTTCAAACTCAGAATTTCCACTTACAGTATGAATTGTCTATAGTATGATACCTATATATTCTTCCTGTGACCTGCTTCATGCTTCAGATGTCTTGGACAACTGCGTCAATGTACCTTAACTAGAGGCTAGAACTGGCCTTAGCAAGACAGCAAGGAGGCTGAATTTAGGACAATACCTTCTCATACTTTCTTTCAAGGGAACAGACTTGGACTATGGAAACAAAAATGTGAAGAAGGAAAAGAGGACTTAGATGCACAACTTGGAACAAAGAAGGGAAGCAGCAGGTAAGTGAAGCAAGCAACAGAGGCAAAGCTGATACTCCCTTGTAGCACTGGACTGTTTCAGTCAACCATACATAAAATACAGAAAGTGATCTGAGAAGCAGCAGTAACATACACATGCCAGAAAACAACTCATTAACAGAATACAGAAGCCTACAGGACACCAACATAAGCCTCAGGGGAAACTAGGAAAGGGAAAAAAAAAAAAAAAAAAAAAAAAAAAAGAAGCCCAACCACAAAACCAACACTAAGGCAGGGCAGTGCCACTATGTTATCTGCAAGGGTTTACACCTGCCAAACCAAGAAGGAACAGCTACACTAACAGAGCATCTGAGTACTACTTACTTTACAGATAAATTAGTACTAAAAAGTTTGTTTCATTCATTTTTTTTTTTTTCTTTCATTCATTTCAGTTACTCTGGACTCCATCTCATCCAACTAAGGAAGATCTGCAAGAACCATGCCTCTTGGGAAGTGCACTTTCAAGACCTAGACCTCAATCTTTAACGGTTTGGGATTGCATTGTATTCCATCAGCCTGCCTACTGTTTGACTTCCAGGACTGAATGCCATTTCCTTGATATTTTTCATATTCTGTGATACTTGCAACATTGGGGTTTGTCCAGATTCACAACACTATCTTTAGAAATGCACTAGTTAAAAGGAAAAAACCCAACAATAACAACAAAAAAAACCCCCAAACCCCAACAACAACAACAACAAAAAAGAAGAGAGGGAGTGCTTAAAGCTAGGGCATGTATATGCTATAGCTGCAAGGCAGGCCGTATTATTTTCACTGACGAAATGGTAGCAGAGTAACACCTGTTTCCAGGAAGATCCAAGCTTAACAAGCTTTGGCAGCGTAACAAGGCCCACCGAATTTAAAAACAAAATCAAGACCACCACTACATCCAGGTAGGAGTACCACAACAGACCTAGAAACCACCGTCACAAGCATTCAGACACAGAAGCCTGATGAAGGCAACACTGGGAGGAAAAAAGTTACACTTTTTGCAACTGAAAAGTAATACCTCTGGCACTAAAAGAGACCAAGTTCCCT
>NW_010317913.1:4663-7905 GCF_000700745.2 Antrostomus carolinensis
AGGCCTCAAGGAAACAGCCAGCTTTGCAAACAAGTTATTTGCTTGCAAATAAAAGATTGCTTGCAAAGTTATTCACCTGCAGAGGTGCAAGATTCAGGCCAAATATAATTTGGTACAACCTCCACTGCAGTAAAGTGAGGCTATTTAACACATATTTCAATCAACCATTACAGAATTCCCACATTCAGAAGCTGTTACCTAAATGCATACGTAAGCACAGTTTTGCCAGCAGTGGTTTCAACAGTGGCAAAAACTGAGTCAAAGGTTAGTCTCATCTGCTATCAAACCAAGCTCTTTTTCCAATGCACTATCAAAACATCTGATAAGCTGTCAGTGATGTTGGAAGCTCATTTTCATGGCTCCTTCTGCTGGGACAGCACAGCCATAACAAAATCGTGAACTCCCAGCAGTATGAGTATCTATGCTCTGGTCTGTGGTATGAAGCACACTAGTTCTTTCTCTTACCCAACAAACTTGGCAAGACTGTAGGACAGACCGCCAACAGAATCCTCTCCAGGAGGGGAAAGAAAAGAATACTTGCCCAGCTGTACTGAAGATAGTTATCTACCTGCTGAGTCCATTGCATTTTCCTCTACCAGTCCAAAAGAGGACGCAAGAATGTTGTAGCTACTGAATATCAGCTCTAACAGTTTATTTACCTTGCTTGGGCAAGACTAATGAGGGATGACAGAAGACTACTGGTTGGATTTGCTTCGCTGTCCCTCATTAGTTCCACCCAAGCAAGGTAACAGAATATTTAGAAAAGCACTAACACCTGACTTGGTTACAGCACCCTCAATATTCTGCAAGTTATCTGAATTAGAAATACAAACTTCAAAAATAGTTGCTTAGGACAAAAGACTATGACTCCAAAAACCTAGAAATACAAACTTCAAAAATAGCTGCTTAGGACAAAAGACTATGACTCCAAAAACATAACAGATGCAGGACAAGAGCACCGCTGAAGCAACAGCTGTTTCTCAGCAGTCTCACACAGACCTCACAACGTACCTGTGAAAGGCATCAATGCAATCTGATCCCAAACACCTCTTCTTAGAGGTTAACTTGCTATTTCTCTCCAACTTGCCTGCCCCCTCAACCTGCCAGATCCTGTTTTTTTCCTTCTGACAATACAGCTTTATACAACCTTTTTGCAATAGATAGCATTTCCTACTCTTAATCCAATTCCAAACATATTGATGTGTCCAAATATTAAAGGTAAAAGAAAAATACTGGATAATCCAAGGAGACCTGTTGGGAATGGAGATTCTGAAGCACCACTAAACACACATCAGTATCTAAGACCTCAAGCTCAAGTGGTGAATAGAATGAAGAAGGGGAAATTAGCAAGTAAAGCAGTGTTAGAAAACAAATTTGGGAAAAAAAAAAAACCCGTGGAACGCTCTTCTTGTTACATCCTTTGTACAGACTCCAGATCCCAGTACCGGACTTGTTCCATTTTTCATTTTTCTGTTAAGGGTATAAAGCACACGATGTATCTACACTGGCACCCTGGTCAAAAATTTCATATCATGGCTGATTCAGGCCTTGAAAGCTCCCTCTCTCAAACTTGACGTATTTCCCCAAGGCCAGATGATCAGGAGACTTCCTACATATAACACAAGAACACTGGGATATATTCCAGCCTTCAAATACGAAAATATACTTTCTTCCTCCTCTCTGTTTCCTTCCTCCTGAAGTAAGCTGACAGCACAATTAAAACACTAGTTAAAACTTAAGATAAATGTTCTTGCTGATTCTTTGAATGTTACTGGGCCACATGCAAGTAAAATCTAATTCAAATCTCAAAAAGAAAGCATCCAAAACACAGAGGTGAAACACTAGAAGGCAGAAAAAGCACTGGCAGCAGGATACCAAGGAAAAAAACTTCTGAAAAAAAACTCAAAATCAATCTTGAAACTAATTTATTTCACTGTCAAAGACCTCACAAATCAGCAGCTGTAGTACACTGGAATGACAATCTTTCACACACCCTGATCAGTACTGAATTTACCAACTGGTAGAGGCTACACAGTATGCCATACACAGTTTGTACTAGCATCCGTAAGAATAAGACAACAGTAAGCAGCCAGTTGATTTCTAACTGTATTTTACTAGAATTAAGACTTCAGAATGAAGATTCTGACAGACATCATCTTCGGACAACTCTAGTATGTGAACTTCAAAATATCTACCAGTCTCATTACTATGGAGATTTTTATCATAACTGAATTTAGCAGCATGCTTTATAATGTGTATCCTCATGGTTCATCAAAGTTATTCCACAATTTCACTGCAGTTTGATAAAGGTACGATACTCCAACATTTCTGGGAAGATATCGTAGGACATTTAGAATCGAATTCAGTCCAAGGCTGAAACTACAAGCACCAATAAGCTATCAGATTTTTTTCCACAAAGACTCCCGAGAGGATAAATGAGTTCTTATGTGACTATGGAGCTCAACCAACCAGCAAACTGACTATAGGCATCAATTTCCTATTTCTTTCAAGCTAAATAAAATAAATTTAACAAAACAAAAAGGGGGGGGAAGCAGAATTAAGCAGTCAATATCTCAAGAACTTACCTTCAGACTTCAACTTCGTAAGAACAAAAATCAGGTAGTTGTTGAAATCTGGATACTGATTGAGTTGTTCTAGTTTCTGAAGAGAGAAACTGTTAAGGAAAGTCGAACCTTCACACACAGCATTCATAGCTTTCTGGATACAAAGATTATTAAATGAGTTATGTACTGCACCATCACTTCAACCAGCTGTGACTATAAGCTCACAATATACAGAGTATGAACAATCTAAAAACAGTTTCTGTAGTCTTCTTACTGAAGCAACAGCTTTTAGTTTTGGGCACTCTAAAAAAAAAAAAAAAAAGATAGAGAAATTAATAGATCCTTAAAAATATTTGTAAAATCACTAAATAAAGCTTCCACTGTAGAGTCTTGGATTGCAACATTTACCCTTACCCTTAGAAGCCCACCAAACCTAAGGAATCCGCTGAGATGCAATCCCATAATATTTTTTTTCTTCTTCCACAATAAATAAAAGTGCTTCAGCGTCAAAATACAACAGCTATGATTTCGACAAGCTACTCATTTTAATGTAAGACATACACTTCTTTATGATGCTAACTAGCCACAGCCTGAGCTTTTAGCAATGAGAACCTGTTTAATTGTAAGCACACAGACAGTTGTACCAATAAGTTAATGCTTATCTACAGTATCCTACCC
>NW_010317913.1:7929-10500 GCF_000700745.2 Antrostomus carolinensis
TTAACTGCAAGAAGAATTACTATCTTTCTGAACAGCTGTGAAGGTATGTAGTTGTTTTTCCTAAAATTTGTCATTACTTATGCCTTAAATCTCACAGTATTCTGCCACTGCTTGGCTAGAGCAGTGATCCGGCATTCTCCTTTTATTCTGTTCTCACATCCCAGTACTAAGAGGTATTCTGCTCAAAGATAATATTTAAAGTCAGTGTAGTGTTACCTCCAAGTTACTAAACCTAACAGATGGTATGAGTATAGCAAACATTCAAGACATTTAACAAAAAGTGATTTTTAGAAGAGTAATATTTGCTCCATAGGCACGTACTCTACTCACTGTTTAGCTAAATGTGGAAACATTCGAAGTAGCTAAACCACAGCCAAATACATGTAAGGACCCGATGTCCCAGTAAATCCCTTCCAGTTCCAAAGGATCCATGACTTCCAATGACCAACAGCCAGTGTCTCAATCACAAACTTAAACTTCATTTTTAGATATTTAGGCTGTCTGCATCAAGTAGTAACTTTGCTAGAGAAGCCTTCCCTCTTTCTACTTAATAAAAGAGTAAATTGTACTTATCACGGCCACAAGCTCCTGTGCTGTGAAACACAAAGGAGATGAAATGTAAATAGAAGGATAGTCACGGTTAAGTGAAAATAATACAAAACACACTAAACACACTACATGGCCCCTAGAAATTAAAAAGCACACATCCAAAGATTGCTGTCAAAGGTACCAAGCCAAAGAGCTCTTTCAGGAACAGACAAGTAGGGTAGCATGTTTTGAAATGTTTTTTCTTCTTCAAGCCTCAGAAACATAATCACCAGAAGAGTCAGTTGAACATTACTACCGACTGTGAATTACAACGGATCAAGTAGGAAGCAGCAGCAGGAGTGAACAAAAAGAACTGAAAGAAAAGTATTTAATAGAAACTTAATGAGAAAACACTTAATTGGTGTAGGAATCAAAGAATAGCTTATAGGCCATATTTTCTTGACAGCTTCCTCACCCACTTTAACTTTTTCTTTTTTACTCCAAGAAACATCTAATATCTTAATCTGAAACATATCTGAAGCCTTACCAGTTCATAACTTTGTTAACAAAGGATTGTGGCTAACCTATACTCACGACTTTGCTATATTTGAGTTCCAACCATCCAATTGTGCCAAAACAGTGTAATAAAGAAAGCATGACAGAATCAACACACTGATAATATTACAAAAAATTATGGACTGAGAGTACTTTAAATTGATGACATTAGTCACCACCCTGCTTGGACACAACAGCCATCACAAATTTTTTGTGGAAAGAGTTTCAAAGGACATATATATATAATTTTTATTATTTAAGACATGGCCTGTCAAGTTGTATTAGACCATTTTCCTAAAATGATGTATAATACAATGGTAAAAATGTGCCACTTCTGCAACCTTTACAGGTCAACATATGAGGACCTCTGTGAAAGCACAGGTACTTCAGCACAGCAGGGAGTTAACGCTACTATTTAAAAAGAATTTCAAACATCAGTTAACAGTACTTTTGTTCAGTCATTTTCTACTCATTTTCAAGACAGACAGCATCACCTACGTTGCCCATCCCACATGTACGCTGCTATTTTTAACTATGCTATTTGAAGCAGAGCTTTAAAACATAATTCTACATTAAAGCTACACTATAAACACTGTTGCTGTAAACACTTTTGTATTTTAAACCAGTGCTCTTTAGTATTTAAGTCTGGAGCATTATCAGAACACCTTACTTAGTCAGACACTTCTGTTGAGGATTTTTCAAAGGAAGCAATAGCATCTTAAAAATCTGAAACACAGCTGTAAGAACAAGATGATTAAGAGGAAAACTACCTTCACCTTTCAGGTAAGAGCAGAAGCCCTCTTAAGCTTGACCACATCTGTTATGAAAGCCCAGAAGCAGAGCAAATTTGGTTTCAAGGTAAACTCTTAAAATAACATAAATATATATAAACATACATGCATATGTTCTTACCTACTCAAATAAGCTCTGTTGCTTTCTGTGAAGACCTTAAAGCAAAGGCCTTAAATAAAAAGGGATCAAGATGATAAACTAACATCCTTCACAGAATTTCAAGACTTCTAGATATCTTAAAGCACTTACATGGCTAGCTCAAGGAGCAGAAGACAGTAGATGAGGGCATTATTTTTCAAGAGCTATGCTTCTGTTAGTTTTAATTTAAAATTTTACTCTCAATCTTTGTTCTTAAAACGCTGCTATTTCATCACTTCTACAATCAGGAGAGACTTAGGAGGGTAAAAAAACCTAACAATCCACAACAATAGCGACAAACACACTGCAAAGCAGCACAAGAAGACACATACAGCAGATTTCCCCCTTCCTGTGAATTTTACCGAGCAGTATTTCAGGATCAGGCTTCTCGGCAAGCAGAAACAGCCTCACAACGCAGCAAAATGCGGAGTGTCAGAGCCGGCAGGCCCACGAGGGCGTGCAGGCAACGGCAGCGGCTCTGCCACGGGCACCCCCAACACCAGCCAGGGCTTTCGCCTCCAATCCCAGCGCCGGATTACCTCAGGAGGCCTGAGGGGC
>NW_010317914.1:0-312 GCF_000700745.2 Antrostomus carolinensis
GGTGGGAGCGAGCACCCAAAATGTTCCCAGTCCTGCAAGGCTGAGAAAGGACCCACGAGGAGCTGCCCTGCCGTCAGCCCGGACCCCTGGGGCTGGCACCAGCTTCCCGTGTCTTATAAATATCCTGGGAAGCAGAAGCACCCTTTCCCCTGGGATCTGCCCCACCAGTGGGTCCCCCCTGGGAATCAGGAAAGATTTGAGGATTAATTAAGGAAAATTCACTCTACAGATCACTTGTTACCTTGGGAAAGACCCTGCGCCTTGGGAGCAGTGGGGAAACTGAGGCAGAGTTTCCCCACTCAAACCCACACC
>NW_010317915.1:0-28794 GCF_000700745.2 Antrostomus carolinensis
TCCCCCTCTTTCTCTTGTCTTCCCCCTCTCTCTTTTCTTCCCATCCTGTTTTACAGTGTGTGTGCCATTCTCTGATATCTGAGCTGCTGGCATATGTTTGCAAACATTTCAGTTGTTAGTTATTGATCCCTCTCCAATTCCTAAGTTGACCTGAAGACCTTTCCTTAATGGTATTATTTACCTGGCTATCATTCTTGCCTTTTACTGCTCCATCTTTATATGTTGACAACTTTTCATTTGCAAAGTTGCCTTATCCTGTTATACCAGAAGTAACATGGATGTCTTCTTTTCAAAATATAAAATAACAGTTTCAGAGTTTTAGGACTTCCTCATTGTGGAACTTTGAACTTCATTTTAATTCTCTGAATTCCTTTAACCAAGTTTAGCAAAAGAAGGAAAAACTGGGATTTTTTTCCCCCCACAATTAATTCTTTTTGTCTTTAAGTTGGTGTTTTAGAAAGTGTCTTGTATTGCTCTTTTTTAACAGTATCAGTTTTATTTTATTTTGAAGCAGATATTTGCATACTTGTCTCACTGGTGTGTAAAAGATGGTTTCTATTCAAGAAGCCTATATAAAGTCTCATTGTAGGGAATATTAACCAGAAATGTAGAGTTCAGGTGTTTTATTCAGATGTGCTTTCATTTTGTCCATCTCTTTGCTCATTTTTTCCCCCCAAAGTGCTGTTCCTCTGTGATAATCCAAATGAGGAACACCTCTGTGGTCACTGCAGTGTTTGGTGTCTAATCTGCAGATCGCAGCTCCTTAAATGACTTAATAGATGATAACAGCTTTAAAAGAGGAGGAATGGATTCGGTTGATACTCTCTGGATTAAATTCTCTCTCATTTTAATTGTGATGTCTGATTCCACAGTACTAACAGAATGAAAAGAGGAGCACTGCTGCAGGCACAGTGTAAGTCAGTAATTGTGCACTCTGTTCATCTTATTTTCTTGATGCTTTTGCCTCCCTCCCATCTGCTTTGTTGACTTGATTTTGTAGTGTGTGGGGCTCAGACAGCCTGAACTTTTTAAAGCTCTTCATAGCACAGCCAGCTTCACCAAATTTTATGTTGATCTGGATGTTTCCTTCCTTCCTGTCTTATTAATGATTCATTTAAATCTTTGAATTTACATGCCAGCATTTCCAAACTCTCCTTTTTCTTTGCCAGTTTTGCTCTCTTGCTTTGTTTTCAAGTCTCTTCCTTCTTTGATTTGTCAGAAAACCAGGTTTTGGCAGTGGTGATGTGTGGGTTAAGTGTTTTCTTACTATGATCCTTACTCCTCTCTGACGGGGATGCTGGGGGAGGTAGGACCAAAACCAGGATAAGGCTGGCACCTTGCTCTCAGTTCTGTCTGCACGTAGCTTGGCTTGATTGGAGGTGTCTGTGTCCTGTTGCATGTTGGATTAATTAGCCCAGAACTCTTGGAGTTTGCACTGCCAAACCAGCTGGTGGCTTTTGTTTTTACTGTGTTGGTGTATTTTCTTTTCCTTTTTTCTTTCTATTTTGCATGAATCAGCCGCACAAAAAAATAAGGTTTCCACCAGCTACGTGGATTTTTTGCATTTACATCCCCTTCTTTCTGTGATACTGAGGAAAATCTTGAAACTTGCTGTGCTGGAAAAAATTTAGCCAGGTCTGTGCATGACTTTGTAATGGTTTGATTAAAGGTGTGACAGTGAACTGGTGCAGTTACTGCTTCAGGCAGCATTTATGTGTCCACACTGAGGTTACATTGATTTAACTCATTGAAGTTACCATCACACCTCGTGTGTGTCTCTCTAAGCAGTTTGTAAATACTTAAAATAGGTACTAAATCTTTTTTTTTTTTCTCATTTTCATGTGCTGTTTTTCCTTAAGTACAAAGTGGTGAGGGTGTTTGAGTGTTGTTAATTAGAATACTTGTCTTAAACCTTTTCCCAGGAGTAAGCATGGATTTATTATGGATTTATTTTTAAGGATATTGGTATCAATTGGCATTTTTCAGTGACTGCTTCAGAAGAGTAAGCAAGTTAAGCAAATATTCAGATGAGATCATTGCCATTGAAACATAATATATTTAGTTACCTTTTTTTAAGTGTTATGTCACAAATTAACACCCTCTCCAAATCTAGATAGTTACATGTTTTCTATCATATACATTGGAATATTCAGCACTGTGATAACCTCCTCATGATTTTTGCAGCCATAGGTGGCAAAAGTTACGATCTATTAAAATCATTTTTTATTGTGTAAAAACTAGTTTGTTATCTGAAGTCTTTTATTTAATATCTTGCTTGTTCACACTTTTTTTTTCCCTTCCTTGACGTGTTCACTCCAGGCTGTAGGTACTCTTACCTATGGGAAAGGCATTGTCCAGTGCTGAGGAGAAGGAAATGTCCTCACATTAGGAGATCTTGGGTTTTGTTCCCTTATCTGGCTTTGGGCAGATGATTTAACTTCACTGTATATGTGTGTTCCCATTGATGAAAGAAATATATTTCTTCAAATATCAGAAGTGACTACTCTGATTACTTGGGAAGTGCTTTTAAGTTATTAAATAAGAAATTGCTATTCACTGAAAAGTGTGTCCTGGAGAAAAGCTTCTAGAACAGCATCATCGTTCTTGATTTATGTCATAGCAAAGGGAGGAGAAATTGCATTTACTTGACTGAGTGACTTTATCTTCCTTTCCATAGCTTAAGCAGCAGAGCCTTTATCCCATTTACAGGAATGGGATGCAGTGCTTCTGTTTTGTGGATGAGAGAATAAGTTTCATGTTGATTTTCATTCTAGTTTGTAAAATGACTTGCCTTAAAGAACAGTCAAAGCAAGAAGATGTGGTATCTTAACACTCACTTTTTCTTTCTTTTTTTTTTTTTTTTTTTTGGAATGGCAGACCCCAACTAGAAACTGGAAGATAAAGAAGATTTGCTTTGGGTGAACGATGCTCAGAGATACTATGAAGTCCTGGAGTGACAGCCAGTCAGACCCCTACAGTAGTGACCAAGAAGAGGAAGAACAGATGATTTTTGGAGAAAATGAAGATGATTTGGAAGAGATGATGGATTTAAGTGACTTGCCTACCTCCCTCTTTGCTTGCAGTGTTCATGAAGCTGTGTTTGAGGTACAGGAAGAAAAGGTAAGGTGGAGAGGGGCATATTTGGGGGATAGTATTGTAAGTATAGGTGCAGCAATTGAACATTTTTGTCTAGATTTTCAGTGTATTACTGCGTATTTTAATTGCAGGGAAAAAAAAACCAACCCAAAGTGTTTACCTGGTACCTCTAAATTAGGTCTCTTGTAGATCAAAGAACTAGTAATTCAAAACAGATTGAATTTCATAACAATTCAGTTATTATTTTTTAAAGAACTTGAGGATATGATTCCATATTCAATAAAACATGGGGTTTTTCAATTTTTTATTTTTGTGAAGAAGCATCGTTTAGTAATAAAACATTTTTATCTCTGCCAAAGTAGTCTTATTCATTCATCCTGAAAATTTTTACATTTTCCTTCAGCACTCATTACTTTAATGTATCTAATATAAAAATTTGCATAGTATTTTGGAGATGCTTGTCATGAAAGTCACATGCAAGTGCCAGGATTTTTGTTGGCATCTGCACTTTGGAGTAACTGTCAGGAGGTGGCAGTCTGTGCGTGAAGAGTTTTCCAGGCTTGTTCACATCGGTTCCTCTTGGCATTCAGATTTAAATAGTGAGACAAAGTACTGAGTCCAGATTTGCAAGTCAGGGCAAATGAGGGGAGTATGGAACGTGCAGGTTTTGGAGGTGATTAAGGAAATGGATGGGATTTGGGAGAGGAAAGTGAAAGGAAAATGTGTTTTCATTGAGTGAAAATGTTCATTTTGTGTTTGGAGAATCTTTGTACTTCATCTCTAGGAAAGATTTGAAGCACTTTTCATGGTCTATGATAATCAAGTTACATTCCAGTTGTTTAAAAGCTTTAGAAGAGTAAGGATAAACTTCAGCAATCCAGAGGCAGCAGCAAGAGCACGGATAGAACTGCACGAAACTGACTTCAATGGAAAAAAGCTGAAGCTGTACTTTGCGCAGGTATGATGGGACACTAAGATGCTGTGCTTGTGTCGTCCCTCTTTCTTCTTAGTTCAATGTTTGCCAATGAGTTTCATTTGTGATAAATATCTAACGTTATCTTTACCCTCATTCTTCTCCACGGAGATGTATTCTTTTCACTCATTGAGAAAATTCATGCTTTAGGAGACAGTTTTGCTTTTCAGCGTGAGCTTGCAGAGTTGTAATTGGTGTGGAACAGTCACTGTGGAGTGACAAAACCACCTTCCCTCATACATAAACAGAAATGTGCTGAAAGAAAATAAGTAGGTACGAAGATCTCTTTGTAATAGATGCTTTATAGCCATATTTTTCTTGTTGGATTAGCAGTTTGCTACGTTGCAGCTACGTTGTCAACACTTACTGGCCAATTTCTTAATCATAGAATCATAGAATGGTTTGGGTTGGAAGGGACCTTAAAGATCATCTAGTTCCAACCCCCCTGCCATCAGCAGGGACACCTGCAGCATTTCTCCAAGGTATCATACCAAGAACTGACAACAGCTGTACTCCTTTTATTTTTAAAGCAAGGCATTGCTAATACAGAGAGAATGGGCACAAATTATTGGGGAATTAGACTAAATAAAAAAGAGAATTAATATTTGTTGTCTTATTCTGTATCTCCTGGCTTTTGTCTTCAGGTACAGGTATCCAGTGAAATAGGTGACAAGTCCTACCTCCTTCCTCCGCAACCTGTTAAACAGTTCCTGATATCACCACCTGCATCTCCACCAGTTGGATGGAAACAGAGTGAAGATGCAACTCCCCTGATAAACTATGACTTGCTTTGTGCTGTCTCCAAGTTGGGACCAGGTAGGAATATTTACCTGCTTTTGTTGTGTTACTTCAAAAATAGTTATCGAGGGGATTTATCTACGTGTCTTTCTTCCTGTGACAAGAAACTGAGTCTCTCTTATGGGATGTTTCTTATTTGAATAAAGTGATCCATCACTTTGTAAATTTAATTCATTAATTGATTGAAAGTATAGCACAGGAGTGGGTTGTGTGGTGGTAGCTCCATCACATCTGTGTATTGAATTTCATAGAATCATAGAATCATAGAATGGTTTGGGTTGGAAGGGACCTTAAAGATCATCTAGTTCCAACCCCCCTGCCATGAGCAGGGAATTTTGTCATAGTCTCAGTATTAAGTAACAAACAAGAGGAATTAAAAGTTCAATCTCTTGTAGATGGACAGCTCCAGTTATTAAGGCTGCTAATATGTATTTTTTGTGTTTAATCATCAAACTTCTTTATGAGCCTTCCTAGGAAACATGCTGTTGGTTTTCTATGACAAGCAGGGAATCTTAATGTTTTCTTTTGTAGCTTTTCATTTACAAATGTCATGTAAATGTATGGCATAAATGATGTCACTTAAAATTTTGCATGCTGCTTTTCTTCTGATGTTTTCAGTGTTTCACCATAGTTTTTTACATCCCTCCCTCCCTTCCTTTAAATATCTATTAAAAGGTTGATTGTATTCAAAGTACAGTGTAACAGATACAGGGACCATCTTACAACATTTAACAGGTCTGGTGAAGTGTGGAAGTTGAGCACATTAAAGATGAGATGGGAATAAATGAATATTTGATTGTGTTACTGCAGATATTAATGAGTTTTTGAGATAAAGTGCCTTCATGCTTTTCCTTGGGAATGTTTTTAGCATGATTTTTGTTTGCTGCTCTTCAGGGGAAAAGTACGAGCTTCATGCAGGAACAGAATCAACTCCTAGTGTAGTTGTCCATGTCTGTGAAAGTGAAACAGAAGAGGATGATGAAATAAAAAATCCCAAACAGAAGATCACACAGACGAGGCGTCCAGAGCCACCCACAACAATACTGAATGAATCTAAAGCATTTGATTGTACACTGGAGGTAGGGGGTACTATGCACTGTTAAATTGTGTGATGCTCAAGAGAGCATCAAAAACCAGACACTTAATGAGTACATGTGTTGAGGTCTGTACTGCTGCTATATGTTATGTATAGCGACAACAGATTTGACTTGTAGTTGTCTCTCATGTTCAAGACTTCGGATGCCAATGCTCTGAAAAGCACTTTAATTTTAGGGACTAGTCCCCCAAGTGTAGCAAATCTACCTGACTTGAAATAGTGAAAAATTAGGAAGTCTGGTTGTGTTTTGTTTTGGTTTTTTTAAGAAGTTCCCCTTTTCTCTGTACTGTACAGCGTGATGTACCAAGTGCTGAAACAGTATCTTACTGTCACAATGGGATTCAAGAAAGTTCGTTGTATAGCAATTAAAAGCTGATCTGTACTGATACAACAGCTTCCAGTTAAGATAGTGTTAAATGCAAGTGAAATGTATTCTTTATGCTAAAATTCCTTCCCAGCTCATAATCTTCTGAGGTGAAGATTAATCTTTGCTTTTCTCAGAAATGCCAAGTATGTGTTTTTAATTTTGACATGAGGCACAAATACACGCATGGAACTAAATTCAAGTAGTTTTGCTAACTACACAGGAGGAAGAACCACAGTCTGCTGAAAAGACAGACTCTGAGTCTGTTGCCAGCACTGCTGCTGCTACTATCTGTGGGGATGCACCGATAGGTACGATGGTTTGCACTGACACCTCGTTAGGAGTGAGTTACAATACATAGAGTGAAATACGGATTCAGCTATTGAATGTGTTGTCTCTGATCCTCTCTGAAAATCTGGTGATGTTTGTTCCTCTGCAGTCCTAGAGATGGCCTACATTTATAAATAGATTCAGTGAGACTGTTAAAACTAAATTATGTTAGGAGCTAAAACATCTAGGGTTAATTTTTAACTTGTGCTCCTAAACTTCTCCAGTCTGTTTTGTATTTTTTGTTTAAAGACAATCAGTTGCCTGGCTTAGCCAGTTTTTATGCAGTTTCAGCCCTTGTTTGCTGTTTCTCATTAAGACTTTTTCTGTGTGGCATCCTCTCTGTCTGATAAAGCATCTGTTGCTTTTGAGACCAGGATGCATCTTTTTAAAATACAGATCTTTAATTTTGTGATCTTGTGTTAAGTGTTTTAGTAGGTGGAAGATACGCCTCGGTATAATGACACGTGCTCCTGTGCTTTGATGCTATTTTATAACCAACCTTTTTTAGTCTAGACAGATTCTTCTTTTTTCTATGAAAGAAATTAAAATTATTTGTGAACAAACCAGGCTGCTGATATTCATATATATATATATATAAATCATTCAGAAATTGACCTTTTTCAGATTCATTTCAGTGTGTTTCAGTTCTACATGACATGCTTATTGAATTTTCGAAAGTGTTTTCACTTGATTGACAGCAGAGAGAAAAAGTAATGGTTGTAAATTTGCATGGACATGGTAGTTTTCAACTCCTTCTTGTGCCAGCTCGTGATCCCTTCCTGCCACCAGCTTCAAATTGCAAAATGGGATCCTGCAGGCAGGTCCTTGTTCCTGAGGCAGGAATAGTCTATATTAAAAAAGGTAGGAAAATGGGTTTTGTTCATCTTGCCTCCACAGACGTGGTATTTCTGTATCTCTTCAGGTATTAAAATCACTCAGAGTCCAACTTCTCTCTCTCACGCTTCCATGTTATTTAAAAAAACCCAAACAAACTAACAAAAAACTCGTGTTGTCCATCAGACTTGTGTATTTTTAAAATTCCAGAAGTCCGTTTTGGATTTTTTCTGTGGTGTTTTTATTTTGTTAATGGTTTAATTTCTACCCTATCGTAGAAGTTACTGTGAGTAGGAATCAATGGAAAACCTTCAGAACCAGTTTTATAAGGCAAATCAAGCAAGTAATGTTGTCAATGTATCTTGTGTAAAATGTATAACGATTTGCATTCCAACATCTTTCATTGTGTAAAGACACTTCAAATAAAAACAATGCAGTGCCATTCACAGGTGGTTTTTTTTAAGTCTATTCCATATTGGCCCAAGATTGATAGATTATTTTTTTTTTAATGGTATTATATGTTTGTGCAAATGATTGAACAGCTGCTATAGTTTATTGTTTTCCTTAAGGAAATTATTGGAAAAATAGTGCTGAAGAAGTTTAGGGAGGTGATTCTGCCCCTCTACTCCGCTCTTGTAAGGCCCCACCTGGAATACTGCATCCAGTTCTGGAGCTTCCAACACAAGAAAGACATGGACCAGTTAGAACGAGCCCAGAGAAGGCCACCAGGATGATCTGAGGGCTGGAGCACCTCTCCTATGGGGACAGGCTGAAAGAGTTGGGGCTGTTCAGCCTGGAGAAGAGAAGGCTCCGGGGAGATCTTACAGCGGCCTCCCAGTACCTGAAGGGGCTACAAGAAAGCTGGGGAGGGACTTTTCATAAGGACAGTTAATGACAGAACAAGGGGAAATGGGTTTAAGCTGAAAGAGGGGAGGTTTAGATGAGATATTAGGAAGAAGTTCTTCACTGTGAGGGTGGTCAGACACTGGAACAGGTTGCCCAAGGGAAGTTGTAGATGCCCCCTCCCTGGAAGTGTTGAAGGCCAGGTTGGATGAGGCTTTGAGCAACCTGGTCTAGTGGAAGGTGTCCCTGCTGATGGCAGGGGGGGTGGAACTGGATGAGCTTTAAGGTCCCTTCCAAACCAAACCATTCTATGAAGTTGAGGATTTCAACAGAAAAACCCTGGGAAGAGCTGGGCTGAAGAAGGGGGTGAGAAGGTTTTGATGGTGGGTTTGGGTGCCTGTCACAGCTGAGTTCCATTTGGACATTGACCTCACCTTCATTTCTAATGGGAGTTTTGACACCTGCGTAGAGAGAACGTCTGGTTTGTGTCGCAGTGTTGAGCTCTATCAAGTTTTTGTTGTAATAAAGATAAATAATTACTTGTTTCCAAAAATCTCCCAGGACCCATTTCCACAGCCAGGTAATCGTCAGACTTTGTCTAAAACGTGCATGCATTGATCATGAATTCTGGGATGCATTCATAGAATTGAATTATTTAAAAAATGCTACAAAAATCACATTTCTTTATTGCATGTGAAGCCGTGCCCCGTTTCTGTGACAGTGTTTAGGGGCCCCGTTGTGCAAATATAATGGGGAACTTTGTTTGTCTGGCACAGTGTTTGCCTCAGAGCTGGTGTGGGAGGCAGGAGCTGTTGGGAATTAGGTGGCTGGTTTCTTACGAGTACTGAGTGGGCAAGGAGAAGGCAAAGCAGAGGCTTTCCAGAAAGGAAATTTTAATTCAGCCATCAATCAGAATCAGAAATGTTTCTACTCCACTTTTGCTCTGTCTAGAACCTCCAGGGTGACAGAGCCTTCCTTGTAGAATGAATGAAATTCAGATTTCCTTTCATTACCCCACGTGATGATTCAGTAACGACCCTCAGAACCTGTTTCTCTTAATGACTGACCTGCTATGAGCAGAACTCCTATTTTCAGGAGTAGGCACAGGGGCACTGAGCCTGAGCTTTGTATAAATAAATATCCCAAATTCCTTTAAAGCATTCTTCTTGACAAACAGCTGACAAAACATATAAGTCTTTTCTTTGGGCAGTTTTCTTGTGTATTCTGGAGAAAAAGTTCCTGGGGGTGCTGCTTTTTTTGTTTGTTTGTTTTATAATATTTAAGAATGGGCCCTGGTTTTACAATCCTGTGATTGCTGCTTCTCCTTCTATTTCTGCCTTGTTCCTGAACTGCTTCCCCCCTGGAAGACCTCATGCATAAAATATCTCTTGCTTCATTTACTCCCTGAAAGGTTATATTTCCATTTTTGTCTGGTTTTGGATTTCTGATCTTTTTTTTTAGCCTAGAACAAAATACTGTTTTATGAATCTTGAACACTTACTGGGTTTTGTTTATTGCTCTGCTTAACATGTAAGACTTGCTAGGAGGGGTTCACGGCCCAGTGTGCTTCTAATGTGGAAAGAGCCCACAGCCAAGCCTCATTCCCTTGGAGAAAAATGCAGAAATATTTCCTTTACTAACCCAAACAGGAGGCACCCACCTGGCTGGATCTGTGAGTCTTTGTTCCTGCCTGGCCTTACACGGCACCTGCAATACATCATTTAGGGGACTTCTCCATTCTGCAGGCGTGAAGGTCACCCTGAGGTGCCAAGAGCCGCTGACGGAGCTGGACGGTGCCGCTGGAGTTGGTGGGAGGGAACTGTGGTCCTTGACACCTCCGAGGAATGTGTGTTCAAGCAGCTTTTTACCTTTGTTCCCAGCAAGATAAAGTATTTTTTCTGCAGTGGCAATTGATGGAGCTGAAATCGGAGTGAGTGTGACTACAGGGTTGTCTCCTCACATCAGTCACACAGCTTGAGGAAGGATGCACGATGGTTAAATGTCTCTGAACCCTTCACCTGAAGATCGGGGCTGGAGGTGTTGTGTTGGGATCGTGGCACCCACCTTCACGCAGAGACAGGTGGCATCTTGTGCTTTGGTTCTTTGTGTGTTTAAAGTTGTATTTGTGCCAAGTCAGACAAGTGGTATCTTAAATGTTAATTAATGTGTTGAAATCCTCTTCTGACCAAGGTCTCTTGCATTTTGCCACGTTGCCACGTCCAGGCTCGCCAAGGGGAATGTTGGATTTCCTTGGTGAAGTGAATATACTCCAACTAGAGAATGAGCAGAAACCCAGATGTCAGCAGTCCCAGGGTGAGGCAGTGGGAGAGATACAGCGATCTGTTGTTTTGCTGTGTTACCTAAAATATTAAAAATATCAAATTCTGTGGCCTTTCTGGCTTTATAGCGAATGTCCATGGTTCTGTTTGAATAAGGTGGCACGGTAAGCAGGGGTGAGGGAGGGCAGCCAGGCTCAGATGAGCTCTTCTGCTGGGGCAGGTCACTTCATCTCTGCACTTCAGTTCCACCCCATGCAGGTGTGGATTGTCATTTTTTTTGTTACTGTGGGTTCATGTACAAGACCAAGGTCCTGATTTCGTAACACCGTTCTAGACTCATTAATAATGAATTTCTGGCAGGTCGTGACATCTGCTGTAATATGTCTGTTCTGTCCTTTTTTTTTCCCTTACTGAGACAGTTCCAGTATATTCGCTCTGCTCTCCACCCTTCTCATTGTGGGAAAACTGCAAATTTAATCAGTGGTGCTGTGAACTGACTTTGTAATCCAGGAAGAGTGCAAAACCTACTCGGAAGTGTCAGCTGGATGTATAAATTCAGTGAGACTTAACACATTAGTAGGTCATGTCAGTACCTGTAGTTTCTAACAGAGCATTGCAGAGGGTTCTTTGGCATTCATGGACTAAGTGATGATCGTTCTGGAGCATCCTGGTGTCTCGTTTGGTCGTCCACTCACTCTGCTAAGGGGATAAGATCGGGATTGGCAGCTGTAAACTGAATAACTCATTGAAAGCAGAGCTTTATATGTGCCCATGTGTAAACCTAACGTATGGCTGTAGCTCATAGTATAAGGGCTATAAATTCAGGACCTGCTGAGGGACTTCTTCCCAAGCAAGCGCTTGGGAAAGTCACACCCTCCTTCTCTTTTACCACAGAGGCTTTTAGAGAATAAATTTGCTTTTACTAAACTTTTACTTGGCTTCATTGTAGATGTTCACACCCCTTCTCAAGCATTGTAGCAGAGATGGCACTCAATAAATTAAGGTGGCTTTTTTTTCTACTTGAAAGATGCCTGGAAACAATTACTCTGGGCTTTTTCTACTTCGTTTTGCTGTGCACCATTTCATTCCAGTGGGACCCTCTATATTTATTGTCAAATGTCAGTGATGTTTTATACAGAAACCCTGAGGGTGTTTCACTTGAAAGGAGAAGATGTCACTGTCTTGCCTCAGATAGCTGGTCTTCCAGTAATTATCTGTAGACATCCAGGCTCTGGAAATTTGTTAGGAAGAAATTATTGCACACGCAACCTCTTCCAGCTTCACTGTTTCACCAGGCTGTTGAAGATGGTCTCACCTTCTTCTTGGTGGCAGCAACAAAAGCCATGAAGACCTCTTCAAGGAATGCAGAAGCAGCCACCAGGATGCCCTGGAAACAGTTGACTCTGGAGACAAGGGGGGATAAATGTGTGTGGGTGTTTTCACAATTTCAGTCCCTCTCCAAAACTCACTTTGAATCAAGTCTCAGCTTTACTGAGGCAACCGACAGCTCCCTGAGGAGCAAGATTAGGTAAGAGCCCATGGTTCTGGGGAAGTCCAGCCTCCAAGGCCTGGCAGCTTCCTAAGGGTGTGCTGTGCCGTACGTATTTGTATAAGCTCATAAATGCTTTGAAAGGTTTATTATAAAGATAAGCAAGAAAGTGTTTGCACTGAGTCTTACCTTGCCGGGTGGGCTCTGTGCACGGCTGGGGATCTGCCAAGCAGCGTGTACTCCATTGCTTTAGGATTCTTCAGGATCTACTTGTACCTTCCACCAGATCTGGACTTGGAATCATAGAATTGTTTGGTTGGAAAAGACCTTTGAGATCATTGAGTCCAACCGTACCTGTTCACTACTCAACCAGATCTCTGAGCCCCCCATCTACCCGTCTTATAAACACCTCCAGGGATGGGGTCTCAACCACCTCCCTGGGCAGCCCCTTCCAGTGCCTGAGAACCCTTCCAGTGAAGAAATTTTTCCTGACATCCAGTCTGAACCTCCCTTGCTGCAACTTGAGCCCATTTCCTCTTGTTCTATCACTTTTTACCTGGGAGAAAAGACACACACCTGCCTCTCTGCACCCTCCTTTCAGGGACTTGGACAGAGCCAGGTCGTCTCCCCTCAGCCTCCTTTTCTCCAGGCTCAACAGCCCCAGTTCCCTCAGCTGCTCCTCATAGGTTTGTTCTTCAGCCCCTCAATTTAAATTGAGTTCAGACTATTATTGTTGTTAATTTACATGCAATTAATTGTACCTCCTCCAAGCTGAAGGAAGCCCAGGGAAGGTGCGCGGCTGCGCTACCGCTCCCGTTCCCAGGAGCAATCCTCATGTTCGGGCTTGTTTCTGCAGGATGAGGCAGGAATTGTAAAGCACCGTCAAGCGGCTGCGGCTCTGCCCGAGCCCCGCTCCCTCCCTCCCCGCGGGGGAGCCCCGCAGCCCCGGGGAGGCGGCGCCGGGGGAACCACCCGCAGCAGCGGGGCTGAGTCGGGCTCCGCGCAGTGACCGGGACCGGCCCCGCACCGGGCAGGCAGCAGCGGGGCGGGGCCCCCGGGCTGGCGGGGGAGGGAGCAGGACGGCACCGGCGGGGAGGAGCGGGAGTACCGGGACCACTGTCCTCCTCCTCTCCCTCATCCTCCTCCTCATCCTCCTCCTCTGCGGGAACACGGCCCGAGGATGAGCCCCTGAGACCCGCAGCATCCTCCCGTGAGTAGCCCCGGCAGCTGGGTGGGGAGAGCTTGCAGAGGGCTGGGTACATATAGAGATATTTTTTTGAATATAATATATTATAATACACGGTATTCAATGTATATATAGAATATATATTGTATTGTGTATATACAATTGTGTATATGTACACACGCATATATATATGTGTGTGTGTGTGTATATATATCTCCACAATTGTATATATACAATACATCTATATGTAACTTTTCTGCTCTCAAGTTACTTCCCGCTGCTGCTGAAATGGGTGTAAAGTGTTGGTTCAGTGGGTTACTACAGGTTTATGTGCGAATAATTGTATATACCACAGTTAAATGACTCTGTGTGCAGGAAAACTCTTTATCGGTTGCTCTAAACCAGAAAGAAGCACAGAGTGGATGTTCTCTGATTTTCTGTTCAACTGGAGCGTTAGTGGTTGTTTCATTAATTGGAAACCTTTAAGGTATAGGGACTGGGACTGATCTGGCAAGTTGTTTCCTCCCCAGAGAGGAGTTTGCTCGGCTGTTTGAACGATTCTTCTCTCGCTGGCACCGTCCTTTCATCGCTGTGGACGTGCCGAATCTCTTGTCCTCACTTACTCAACCCCAGCACCATAAATAAGGTTTTGTTGGTGGTTTGCCTTTGTTATTTGGTTTTTGTGGGGTTTTTTGTTTGGGTTTTTTCTTTTTTGTTGGGTTTTTTTTTTACAAATCTGCCGAGCAGTGTGCTAGAAAGGGCTGGCAGACTCATGTTCAACATGAAAAGAACTAGAAAGCTTGGAGCATTGTGTTACAGCTCGCTGAGCGTCTCCAGCGTGGAACAAAACTATACTGCTTTCATTCTTTGGGAGCAGGCTGAAGTTGCTGACAGGTTGGAACTACAATTTCTGGTTTTTCATGGTAATTATTGTCCTTAATGCCCCAGGAAGTCCTTGCTCTGGGAAGCACAGTGGTTTACAGGCAGTTTTCCCTAATGGGATGCATTGTGTGGGATGGAGTGTTTGGGCAGGAGGGTTTGTTTCGTGATTAGAAAGCAGAAGACAAAGGCAGCGCGGTCATCGGTGACTTTGTGGTCAGGGAAGAATTCTTGTCTTGCTGCAGGGACAGGTAACCGGGCTGTGGCTGCCGGGTTCAGGGCTCGCCAAGAGCTGTGAAGGGTTCTGATGGAGGGCAGGGTGCAAGTGTACAGTGTCGCGCTGCGTTTGTCTGCACAGTGCTCTTGGAAGAGGGGGATGTTCCTCATCGATTCAACAAGTTTGCACGTGCAGTGCTTGAAGAAATGGTTCATCCTGCTTGCAAAGTGAAAGGAGTTGTGTTCCTACATTGCAGACAGAATTCTCTGCCTTTTTCTTAGGAAGAAATTCTTTGCTGTGAGGGTGGTCAGACACTGGCCCAGGTTGCCTAGAGAAGCTGTGGCTGCTCCTCCCTGGAAGTGTTGAAGGCCAGGCTGGATGAGGCTTTGAGCAACCTGGTCTAGTGGAAGGTGTCCCTGCTGATGGCAGGGGGGGTGGAACTGGATGAGCTTTAAGGTCCCTTCAACTCAAACCAGGCTGGGATTCTGTGATTAATACAGACAAAACTGAAGAGTATGAAACTTGTGGAGGTTCTTACAACCATACTGAGATTGGCATTTTTCTGGTAGATGAACAGCTTGAATTGCAGAAGATCTGGTCGAGTAGCTGGGGAGCACATTGTACCACACGTGTGAGCTGCAGGTAGAGGACAACAGTCCTGAAACTCCAATCCATGACTGGCAGTAGGTTTGGCTCCCTTGTCGGCAGTAATTCTTGAAGGTTTCCATTCCAGCCCTGCTCCTATCTGTCTTCTGCTGCTGAAAAAATGGCTTTTATTCGTTACACTAAATTCTTCTCACTTTTGGCAATAAACAGTGGATCAATCAGGATTTAGTGTGCAAAGGAGCTGGAGAAGCATGTGAGTGATACACCAAATGCCTACAGTGGGCTCAGATCAGCAGCTACGGTGCTCACGGGGTAAATCCATCAACGCTGAAGACACTGTGGGGTGCTGGCACCTGCCCAAAGCAGGCCCTGCTCCTCAGGGTGTTATCTCAGGCGCTGGGTTCTCGTGCCCTTGTGCCAGGCTGGGGCCAGAGGGGCTGTGCTGGGAGAGGGTTTGGTGGGGGCCAGTGAGTGAGCCTTGACCTGGCCTGTTGTTGGGTGTGTGGGAGAGGAAGAAAAGGTGGTGGGGCTGACTGTGCTGCTTGTCTGGCGAGTCACAGGAATCAGGAGATCCACCCAAAGTCTAGAGTGTTTGTTAAGCCTCTTGCAGGGCGAGATGATATGAGGCATGAATGGAGATCACAGAGGAGGAAAGCAAGAAAAAAAAGCTGCTGGGATGTCTGAGTCATCCAGTTCCCACTGACAGACGTAGCTTCATGTTTTCACAACCGCCACCACGGAGTGATGAAGTTATAACCTAATTTCAAAGTCCCTGGAGTCACGGTGCTTCCTCACCATCAGCTGCTCAGGGCCAGCTACCGGTTGGGGATCCCCCTGCCCAGCTCCAAAGCTGATGGTGCCGTTGCTTCAAGTGCCAGGCTAGGAGAGCAGGCAGAGGACAGGGGCTCTGCCTTTATCACATCCCCCCATTTGGACGGAGAAAGCCCCCCTGGACCAAACACACCTGGATTCATCCCACCTAACACCCAGCTTAACCACTCAGCTCGGTGCTGGCCAAGAAGGTGCTTTTTGGTGGGATTTGGCAGCTCTGAGGAGGATGAAATGAGCCCACAGATCATCACAGCAGCTCTGGGGAATGTGAGCTGCCCATCATAGAACCATAGACTGTATTGAGTTGGAAGGGACCCTCAAAGGTCATCTGGTCCAAACCCTGCAGTAAGCAGGGACATCTTTACTAGAGCAGCTTGGTCAGAGCCTCATCAAGCCTGACCTTGAATATCTCCAGGGATGGGGCTTCCACCTCTCTGGGGACCCTGTTCCAATGATCCACCACCCTCATATTGAAGAACTTTTTCCCAATATCCAACCTAAATCTCCCCTTTTCTAGTTTAAAACCATTACCCCTCGTCCTATTGCTCCATGCCCTTGTGAACAGCTCTCCCCCAGCTTTCTGTAGGCACCTTCCAGGTACTGGAAGGCAGCTAGAAGGTCCCCCCAGAGCCTTCTCTTCTCTTTGCATCATCTGCCGTGCCGATGCAAAGCGCCGCAGCCTTGCGTGCTCTTTGCTCTTTCGTGTGCGTCTCTTTCGTGCTTCTGCTCGGAGAAGGAACCCAAATCATTACTTGGAAAGACAAAGTTTCCTATTTACTTATTAGTCTGTAATGGAAGCCTCAAAATTCTTGACCCAGCAAATGTATTTGTCTTTAGAAAAGAAAAACGAACGCCCGTCTGCCAGCAAACAGGAGCTGTGTTGATTCAGGCGCTACGGTTTGTGCTGATAAATGCCGAGAGCCGTTCTCTGACATGAAAGGCAGCTTGGTGAGGACTCATTCCAGCCTGCCGTGGGTCACAGCACGAGCCGTGGGTCACAGCACAGGCCGTGGGTCACAGTGTGAGCCATGGGTGTTTGCTCCATCCCATGGGAATCTCGGCGTAAGGTAAATGCAGAATTAGCCCGTTGTCAGCTCGCTGGACACAGCAGGAGGTGCCTGAAGGCACATCTGGGATCACCTTCCTCCTTGGATTTCTTCCTGGCATCTATGTGCCATTGGGTAAGTGACTTGCCCACAGGCAATGAAGGGTTCAGAGAACAGAAGGGACAGGGCAGAGAGGTGTGTGATGGTATCAGAACTGGGAGACGTGGTTTTCCAGCCTGGGAAGCCAGTCCTGGTTTGGGGAAATCATTCACAAATGATACTGGACTCCAGCCACGGTTTGGCTTTGGCTGGGGAGGAAGGTGGAGGACAGGCTGTAGATTTCAATTCCTTTGGCTTGTGTGTCTCCTTCTTTTTGATCGCTGCTGTCCTTAAGACTCTTAATTTGCTCCAGGTAACTCTTTTTTCCTCCTCCTGTCACAAGCAGCTGACAATATTTACCAGTTCTTTGGTTTTTAAGGCATGATTCCCACAGGTCTAGGCAAAGTATGAGATGTTTTTCCTGGGTTTCTCCTCTTTTCTTTGGGCTCTTCACAAGAAGTCACTGCTGCTGGGGGGAGATGAGGTTGTGTGTGTATATTATGGTTCTATCAATATAATTCAGTGTCTCTAAAAACCTCCTTCTTGTCCTTCATTGTCAGAACCACCAGGAGAGCTGCTTTGCTGCACACATGTAACTTGGCCAACCCTTTGCAGGGAAGGGATGTGAACTGGCCAGACAAGACATAAAACCTCCCTGAACTCTGGGAAACTTGGGAATTAGATGTGATCCTAGATCTGCGTGCCACAGCAGGAGCCCAGATCTGCCCTGTGCTACTGATGTTAATTAATTTCATGCTGTTCTCCAGCTGTTTACGCTGCTTTGACATTGATTTTGTGGTTTTTATGGGTCCTGTTCCAGTAACACAAAATAGGTCATCGAGTTCCTCTTCTCTGAATTGTCCATGAGAACTGGGCTGGGTGACATCTGTCCTGCAGTCTAATCATCTCCTGAACTGCTCCAGCCTTTCAGTACGTGGCAGATCCAGCAAGGTCTAGAGCTTGCAAAAAAAATTGCTGAATCTGCAATATTTGGAATTTTGGGGTTTTTTTTGTTGTTGTTTTTTTAAATTGTCTTCTCTAGGACTCTGCAAAGCTGTGGGGAGTTTTCCAAAGATGATTGCTGAAGAGCTGACATGAGTCCTGCAGGAACAGAGCCTTTCCTAGAGCGCTACGTGCACAAAGCAGGGATGACTTTCCTCTGCAAGAACAGAAGCAGACAGACTGTCCTCAAGGGCAAGCTGCTTTTTTGTGGTTTATTTGTCCAGATCCATGGAATTTGCCACCAACGTGCACTTTGCTGGGACTTTTTTGAACAGTGGAGACAAACTGTTGGGTAGTGGGGTTTGAGGGATGCGTGACACGAAGTCACTGAGGGCTGCCAGGCTCAAACCGAGGGGTTCAGCTCAGATTAATTGTCTCACTTTCCACCTGAGTGCACACGTTGATGGTTTCTTAACTTTGTCACCTTGACTCTCGTTCACCCTCCCCCATGAGTCATTCCTGCCTTGAGATCCATCCAGGTGCCTGGAGGCATTTTGCTTCTTTCTGAAGCTTTTTTTTTTTTTTCCTGGGTAATATTTAACTACTAATTACACACCCTTCCCTCCTGCACCCCCCACCTGAGAGCTCCCAGGAACATGCACGGTGCGTGGGGCCGTATCAGTGTGGGGGGGTCTAGAGCTGCTTTATTGCAAGCAAAGAGTCTGGACTGCAGCATTTTTAGGAGCCCATATGGGCTTTGGGTTCCTGTGATGCTTTGTACCTCCTGCAACGGTCATCGCTTTACAACTGCATGAGTGCGGGTGGATTTTCTTTGCCCATTGCTGTGGTGAGTTTTGTACTCTATCAAACTGTATTTTTTATTCCCAAACAAGAGGTTAATTATGCTGCCAGACACTGGTGGGAGCTGCTGCTTGGAAATCTGGTTCTGCTCATGTCTCTGTGTATGGAAGTGGGTTCCAGCTCCAGATGAGCTGGGAATCAGCCTCAGGCTTTGCTCTGTGCTATGAATTAGTTGTCCCTCATGTCCCTTGTGTTGATTTTCCTGGCTGAATTGTGTGTGTGTGAGCTGTCTCTAGCACATCAGCAGCATTTCTGGGATGCAGTGGTGTATCTAGACCAGTTTGCTGTAAAATGTAGCACAGAAATTCATCCCACCCCTTCCAGAAAGCCTGGGACTCACTGCACAGGGGATATAGAATCATGGAATGGTTTGGGTTGAAGGGACCTTAAAGCTTATCCAGTTCCAACCCCTCTGCCATCAGCAGGGACACCTTCCACTAGACCAGGTTGCTCAAAGCCTCATCCAACCTGGCCTTCAACACTTCCAGGGAGGAGCAGCCACAGCTTCTCTGGGCAATATATCCCCGATTTCCCGATGTGCAGCCGTACTCACCGAGCTACTGAATCTGTGCAACCGTGACTGAAACCAAAGGATACGAAACCCTCAATATCTGCTCAGACAAAGCCTTCTGGTGAAAGAGCACATCTGAGGGATAAAATGATGTATGGGCTTCTTGACAGAGCACAGAGAACTGTGAGTTAGCTCTGGCCCCAAAGGAGGTACCGATCACTCGTGTGCTGTGCTGTTAGAAAAGGCTTTTCTGATCTCAGGGCAAACCAAGAAACATTCCTGGCACTGTCTGAGCCTTGGAGAGCACCTCATGGACCTGGAAACTGCTGTGCTCAGTCCCTGCATTATTATTTTGCTTTAAGTCTTGAGACACAGTTCTGTGTTGTTGGAAAGTCAGGAATCCTTCCTCCAAAAAAAAAACCAACCAAAAACCAAAGACCAAGCAGCGAATCGCGCCTTCCCCTCTATGTTATAATAAGGTGGATCCCCTGAGACTCCTTATTTGCCAGCTCTTGATTGCGCCACTCGTAGCTGGTTAATTCAGCATCTCGTGTGTGTACAGTCATCAGTTAAAAATGTAGAATAAGAGCCTTTTAATAATAATTTTTAAAAGCTGCCAACAAAAGAAAACCTTTAGAATTCCTTTCAGGAATAAGCTGCAAAATTGCTCCCAGGTGTGTCTTGGTATTTGATCTACCATCTGTGTTGCATGTAAATGGCAGATTTGTTTTAAAATGTTATTCCATTTCCTCTTAAGTGAATCACTTGAGATTTAAATAATGAAGCAACTTTGTCTTCTGCAAATGCAACCGTCAGCCCAAATGATTTATTGTGAATGTCTTTTAAGGAACTCTGCTATCAAAACACAGCACATTAAATGCACCATTTTCTTTTGGATGATGTAGTAGTTTAAAGTTTCAGTTTTGCTCAGTATTTCTGGATGGAGGGAGGGTTTATGCATCCCAACTTCCATGGGTCTGTCTGGAAACTTGGACAAGTAGCAAAGTGTGCCGGTGTCCAGGAGGGGAAATCCCAGACAACTGGCCAGAGCTAGGGGGAAGCTCTAGATGACACAGATATTTGTCAGTGAAAAAGTGGGAGTTAGAGTGTTTAGAAAATATAATATTCAACAGCAGGCACCTGAGCTCAACCTGAAAGACCCCACTGAATAGTTCTGTAACTGGACTGGAGGTGACATTTGAGCAACACAAGCTGGGAGCTGCAGGATCTTCAACCACCAGTGTGGTGGTGGCATGGAGGGGTTTTCCCATTTAAAGTTCAAATCAAGGGTGAAAGTCTTCTCAGCTGAGTGTGCCTTAGATCCTGGCCTGGAACCAGTGGGAAAACACCTCTGGCTTGTTTTACTTCCATATCCTGGCTATACCCATAGCCTAGATTGTCCTACCCTGAAGGATCTGGAGGGTTTTTTATGATGTGAATGCACTTTGCTGAACATGATGGAGCTACTGTAGTTCCCATGAATAAGTGCATTCACACAGAGGGAGAGATGTGTGTGGCCCAGCATTTTAAGGCAGAAAATTAGGAAATTGGGAAATGTGCAGTTCACAGTCCGCTTTAGACATTGCTCCTGGGCAAGTCAATGACAAAGTCTATTTGATTCAAATTTCCAAGCAGGACTTTTGAAATGAGTGTGTTCTTTTCTGGAGACCTGTCTTTGCTTCCTCATTTCTTGTCATCTGTGTGAGCTGAGGGTTTTTAGCCCCTCTCCAGGTATAAGCCAGGCAGGTAGAATTACTGCTTTTTAAAAATTATTATTATTTGTTTTATGTTTTCTTGGTGCTGCTACTGCACAGCAGACTTGCCTGCAGTTTGTGTAACTCTCTCTGTCTTGGCAAGGACATGAAAAGCTTTTAATGTGTTTTAACAACAGTGAAACTTGGAGAGCTCATGCCAGAAGTTGAAACAAATACACAAAGGTGCTGGTCTGACATCAGGACACGTACTGATACCCAGCTCCCTACAGAGCTGGGTTGTTTGCCCGAGGCCACGTTTATGCCTTTGCTCCCATTAGCCAGTTTGAACTTGGTTTTGTTGGGTGTTTTTTTTCCTCCTTCCTCCCTGTTTAGAGCCTCACAAGGTAAATTCAGGTCTCACTAGAAGCACATTGTTTTTATTACTTTCTGAAATTACAGTTTGCCTCAAATCCCCCAGCGATGTTCCTGTTTCTCGCGGCTCATGATGCTGCTGGAAGGTGAGCGCAGGAGGACGTGGCTGCACGTGGGTTGAAGATTTGGATTTGCCAGTTTACGGGGCGCTGAAGCTGAGTTTGTGACTCTTAAATATCAGCCTGTTTCCTTCCCGTGCTGTGCCATGAATGCTCAATTGATTCCCCCGTTGTGGAAAACAGCAAGGAACAATGAAACGTGGCAGGTTCCAACCGCTCGGTCTTTGCTGCCCTTAGACGAGGTAAATCTTGTTGCAAAGACCAGGAGGGTCAGGCTGCTGGGGGGGAGGCAGGAGTGGAGCTGAAGGACCCATTGGCTTCCTCTGCTCTTGAGCCTCGTTACTTTTAGGAAGGGAAGAAAACGAGTATATTTTAGTGCTGGAGAAACAATAGCTGATTTTGTGTCTAATTTAAAGCCTGCAACACAGCTTGATGCAAAGATCACCTTTTTTTTTTTCTGGGTGGCAAAACACTGAATTCATGTGTCTTCCTAACCAGCACCTGCCCTCCCTGGGAGGGAGTTGGCTCTCAAAGTCCAGCTCTGTTGGAAAAAATTCAAACCAACCCCTCTGTTCCCCATCACCCCTCTCCTGTAATTGCCAGGTGCTGCAGGAACCGCTTGACAGATGAGCTCTGATCCCCATCTCGCTGCAAATGAGCACGACCATTCAGTCTGAAATTCACCAGGGTGGGGGGAAAAGCAGGAAAGGCTGGGGCTGGATAAATGAGGACATTGCAACCACTTGCCAAAACAACCTACACCCTGTATCTGCAAAGGTGTTTTACATGGAAACGTGCCCAAAGTTTAACTTGATGGAAATATTTCCAGCTCTGTAATATGGGGATGTAAAAAATAACCAGCAGTGTGTGTCCCTACACCCAAGCTGGAGAGCTACGGGTGAACGAGTGGCTCTCCAAACCCCAGGCAGGTGTGTGTGCACAGGGGGAAGGTACACACCGTGTGTCATAAAGAAAGAATGTCCTGTGATTGCTGTATCAAAGTCCATTTCTTCTCCCCTGTTATACAGCTTTTATTGAGCACTCTTGATTTTCCAAATGTTTTTTTTCTAAAAGGAGTAAGATCCAGCCTGCAATACTCTGTGGTAGGTTCTCATGGATTTCACGGGACTTTGCTGGGTTCTTGAGTCTCACAGCACAGTCTGCCATGAAACTTTTGGACATTCAGGTTAGGGTGTTAAATGTTTTGGGTTTTTTTTCTCCATGATAGATGAATGAAGCTATTTTAAATTACATTCTATAAAGGAGTTTTTAAACCTTTCTGTGCTGACATTTTTTTCCTTCCTTAAAGACATATTACTCTTCACAGTTATTTGCTCGGTGACCTGTATCTCAACCTGAAATGATAATCTAAAATCCTAAAGCATTTAAAATACATATATTAATCCTGACGCTTGGTCAGGCACAACCTTGCTGATTCAGAGGGGAAGAATGGCGCTGAGACTTGCTGTAGGTAAAGCCACAGAGCTAAGGACTGATACCTCCCACCCCAGCCTGAGACACAGACCTTGGACCTCTTGCTACACGATGCAGAAAAAAAAATAAATATATGCATTTTTCAAATTGCATCTTAGATTGTTCCACCCTGTTGGATAAATTAATCCTTTTTGTAAACAGGCGGTTTCACTGACAACAATAAAAATTCTTTGCTTGTAGGTGACTCATGCAAAAATAGCTCACCATTACCAAGGTGGTTTGAACCAGATGGAGGTTAGTAAGTGTGAATGTTACATGGCTTAATATTGAAATAGTCAGCCTTCTTTATTGGGGATTTTTATCTCAGTAGCCAGAGGAGGAAAAAAAACCCGCTTCTGTAAATGTGGAATTTGTGCTCTCCCAGTCAGGAGCAACGAGGTGGAGGTTGGACGTGGCTTTTTCTGAATTATGGCCATTGTCAAAATACTTGCTCAGCTTTCCCCAGCCCGCAGTGTGACAGAGTCTCTTCAGCATCTGCCTGTCAGTGGCACAACCTTCATCAACACAGTTTCAGATGGATGAGTGGGGAAACAGATGGGGACAGCCCTGTCACCTCTCACAGGTTCCTCCAAGGCGTGTGTAAATCCTTTCGCTGTGCCATACAATAAGGCTGAGCAAATTTTAAACGTAAAAGATTTCTTTCAGTGTGGAAAGATCTACAACTACAGTTGATGATCATGTTGCTGAATTAACTTGGCCTTGGCTAAACAAAGGAATCATTCAGTCAGAGGAGAATGACCCAGTTACAGACTTGGAAACAGAGTTATTTTTGTTTTTCTAAATGAAAATCCCCAACCTTCTTAAGAGGATCCAAACATTTGACGAATCGACTTCGCAATTCTGATCCTTCACACCCAGGCAGACATTGCCCGTTTCCCTTCCTGCCAGTTACTGATCTCTCTCATTCCTTTAGTGAATATTATATCCTTTATCTCCATTAGTGGAGTCATCCACGTCCACACCGTGTTTTGACTCAGTTACCAGCCTCCCTGTGCCAAAACACCACCTGCCTGCTGAGAGCCATGGGAGCTGTGTCCTCCTTGCCTCCCAAATCTCTCCCCTGGCACTACACGTGTTTTATTTGATGGATGTTACTTTGCAGAAACCTTTAGGAAAGCCTCAGCAAGGGGGAAGGCAAGGGAGGCTGCCTTTCGCATTTGCTTTATTACCAACTGATTTCTATCTACTCAATAATTTTCTGGCTATTCTGTATCTTGTGCTCTGTAAAATCAAAGCTACTAAGATCCACAATATCCTGATGGAGTGTAATGGAGCAGGGCAAAGTCCTGCCTGGTGGTACTGGGATGCATCTGAAATGGGAAACTCAATTTCAGTATCAGGTGCTGAAGAATAATTTAATTTTCAGTGGATAGTTTGAGGGCATTAGCTCTCTGAAGCCGGGAGCTGGAATGGTTTTGGAGGTCTGTTTGAAGTGGTATTCACACCCTTCTCAGACTGAAGGAGTCTTTTAATGGCTAGGGTTACTAGGCACATTTAGAAAACATTTGGAAAACACTTATTAAATCAGTAAACATATGAGCTGCTCTTTCTAGAACTACAGTTTTACCCCACCAAAATACAGAAGCAAGTGTATTTTCAGTTGTCCACTTGCAGGCTTGTCCTCTTCCAATAGGAGACCTGAAATGACACTGGTGTGAGTGAGGGGCTGGGCTGAACTCACGTCAACTTTCTCTCATGGTCACATTGCAATGGTGTTTTTTCTGTCATGGGTAGCTGTTGTTTACCACAAAACTTTCGGACCTTCAGGTTAGGGTGTTAAATGTTTTTTTTTTCTCCATGATAGATGAATGAAGCTGTTTTAAATTCTATTCTATAAAGGAGTTTTTAAACTTTTCTGTGCTGACATTTTTTTCTTCCTTAAAGACATTATTACTCTTCACAGTTATTTGCTCAGGGATCTATCTCAACCTGAAATGATAATCCTAAATCCTAAAGCATTTAAAATACATATATTTATCCAAATTTTGTGTAGCAGCAATAATGTATAGGTAATGCTGCATTATTGTGTTTATATCTTATTTTATGCTATAATATTGAGCAGCGTATATTGTAAAGCCAATTGCTCAAGACTCGATTGTAGCAAAATTTACATTGACTTTAGTAGGGTCAGATTTTCACCACTAAGAAAAATATTAAGAACCCCAGTTCAGTGAGCCTGTAGGTTCTGAGTCTTTACTGGGGAGTTGCCTCATCATCACTGTCAAATTTTGGTTAATATTTTATGAGCTCTCTCTTCTTTTTTCCTTCTGTAGCCGAATCAAGATGACGACAGCCGCACCGCTGATCAATAACACTCAGTTCTCACTCAACGTGACCACAAAGTCTCAAGAACAAAGTCTCTATCAAAGTAAGAAAAGTAGTGGGGTGGTGGCTTTTTTTTTTTTTTAATTTAAATGGACTTTGAACTTAATGAATTTCAAAGAGTACAAAGACAACTTTGTAAATAAGATTTTTTTAATTGTTTTTTTTTCCTTTCTGCTTCCCTGCTAGGTTCTGGAGCAATAGTTGCTGCCATTGTAGTAGGAGTGATTATTATTTTTACAGTGGTTTTGCTGATATTGAAAACATATAACAGGTATGTGGCCCGGTTCTGTACTTCACTAGGGCAAGACAAGATGAACCAAAATCACTCATCTAACAGACCATTTCAGTCTGAAAATATCCAGGAGAATCTGAATTATAATGTGCTTGATTGAAGTGTCCTGAATCTCACCGTCAGCATCCTGTGATGGAATTGGTAGGAAGCAGAAAGAGGTTTTTGTTGGAGGATGCTTGATGGAAGCAATTTTTAGGGATCCCTAAAAATTGATGGAAGCAATTTTTAGGGATCCCTAAAAATTCCCTGTTGCCACAGGAAAGGTCTGCTGTGTGCACTAGGGCTGCCAGAGAGGACCTTGACTTCTCACTTTTCAGGGCATTAGGTTAGACTTACACGCTCTAGAAGCACTCACTTGCCATTTAGTATCTTTGGGATGAAATCCTGGTTTGTATTGACTTTTCAGCAGGTGTTGGATATCACCTGGTTCCATGGGAACCTTCCCAATACTTACCCTGGGAGAGACCACAACACACACCAGCCCTGGTGACAATTCCATTTGTACCTTTCCAGACGCATGCGAGTGAAGCGGGAGCTGCAACCCAAACCCACCAAAGCAGCGATGCCACCTGCTTTAGGGCAGAAGAGCAACAGCCTTTCTCAGCATCCTACGGTGACATTCATCCCTGTGGATATCCACATGCAGAACAGATAACTGGGAACACCCAGCCTCCCTGCCAGGGAAGAGAGATGGAAATCTTATTTATGTGGACCTGGGACTCCTCAGCAGAGCGATGCTGTATTTGGAATAGCGACCAGCTGGTATTTTGTCTATAGATTGTAATTAATCCTGTTTTCTCTCTTTGGGAGGAAAACCAAAAAGCTCTGGACTCTTTTTGTATGACTAAAATCAGCTGGTGGAGGCGTAGAAATCATCAGAAACACAGTGAGCCTTCTTCCAGAGCTCTGGCCATGGAGAGAACAAATAATCAAGCTCGTTTGTTGGAAGAAAAGATGCACACTCAGATTTTGTGGAGCTTTTGCTTACTCAGAGAATTTGAGCTTTTTCTTTTTGGCAATGACTGATGATAAACTGGAAGAACAATTTGGACACGCAAGCTACACGTCAGGTTGAACCTGGGTTTGTTATGATTTATGTGAAAAAAAGGTTTGTAGTCTATTTTATACATGATGGATAGTACAGGAGGTATCAAAATTGTATTTATCTTTACTCATCTTTCATGTTTCTAATGCCACGTATGTATGGTTTGAGATAAAACAGTTATTTTTTATTTTCAAGTATTTTAAAAATATTTCTATGAACTTGGTACCTCTCCATTTCCAAATGAACTCGATGTCTAAGGGTTTTCACTCTCACAGCAAGAATGGCTTTAGGTTGGTTACTGGAGTTGTGTTAGTGTTTTGTGTTACACAAAATCTGTGGAGTTCTTTAATTGAAAAAGCAAGCATGGGAAGGCAGCAGAAAGCAAGTGAGGCTTTATACAGCTCCTGTGTACAACTCACATCCCGAAATGCTTTGTTCTCTAGTGCAGACTAAGCTGGAACTATTTTTAGATTTTTTTTAATTCTAGAAAGTACCCGAAAGCGGTTGTTTTGTGAGTCCTGCGCTGGTGGGTGCACAGTAATGCAACAAAGAAATTCCCAAGGATATTCCCAGCCCCCTGAGTGCGAACACACAGCAGCATTGTGGGATGGTCAGTGGCTGATTGTTTCAAGTGTGTGTATCAAAGCAGCCCTGAAACACTGGCTGGGGGACAGAGAGGCAGGATTAGGGAGAAATTGAGGAGTTAAAGGTTGTTTTAAATAGAAGTTTGCGAAGTTCTGATGCATACAGCTTAAATTTTATGGAAACAGCTCCGCTTTTTGACACACAAACCTTAAATTTTAGGGAATTGCTCACTTGAGTGTCTGGACAGAGTGTGAAGTGAATTCAGCGGTACCAGAACTGTCGGGATTTATTGTGTCGTGTGTGTCTTACGTTGAGACTCCACCAGCTCAAAGCTCCACGGCTCCAGCCTGTTGTAAACCTTCATAAAACTGGTAGGAGGGTATTTTAACTCCAGTTTGGGACCTGTAGAGAAAGAAGTTACTCTTGTCTCACTGAATTGATCACAGAGAGCCGCCAGCTGTAAAGCTTTTTGTCCTGCAGCGGGTCACTTGAGCTTCTGCCCAATACTGTCACCAATAGTCACGTTCTTAAATCATGTGGTGACAAAGCAAAGCTTGACTGTTCTGGGTAAACTGGTGAGGGTGATAAACTGTTGTTATTTTTTCCCCAAGATGTGAAGCCATCACTTGAACAGGTCATTTTTACTAACTGATATTTTTGTGCAGAAACTAAATTCAACTACTTTGCAATTTTTATTTATTTTTTTTTTTTAAGTGAAACTGGAGCACAGTTTGAATTCCAAACTAAATATTAAGACAGCTGTTTGTGAAGTTTCTAAATCTTGTTGTAAATATTTTACTTGTCCTAGTTCTCCAACTTATTTTTTGTTGCAGGAATGACTGACAGAATCATTCAGAAGGGACTGCAGGTACCAATTTAATTTTTTTCTAAAAATGTAGAGGAGTTGGTTGGCCTCCTGTTCCTGTCTCTGGGCAGCTGAAGATGTTTTCTGAGCATTTTTCCACTGTATGCAAATCAAGATCTTTAGAAAAGATAAGCCCCATCTTACTGTTATTTTTTTAAAACTCACCAGCCAGACCTACTTCTAGTCAATTTTGTTTACTTTCCATTTACAGAGTTGAAAAACAATGAAGTTCACCTTGCTTCACTGAAGCAGAATAAGCAGTACTGCTCTGAGCAATTCTAGATTGGTAGAATTACTATTATTGGCAGGAGAATTCCTGCCTTGACCACACTGGCATTGCTCAAGCTGAAGAATCCAAAGCGTGCTGTTTTAAAAGTAAAATTTCCCTTCTCTTGGCACAGCCTGGGAGGCCCCACCATCCACCCTGCCTCCTGTCAGCAAAATCCAGAGTTTATGCTGACCCAGCACAATCACCTTCCTAAGAAACCCCAGTCCCTGTGTTTCCACTGCGCTGCCATCCAACGCTGCTGTCCTTTGCTGTGGATTTAACTGTTTTCCAGGAATAATCCCACGCTGGCCTCGTCCTGTAACAGCAGCTGCTTCAGCGCTGATTCAATCTGCCCCTTTCTAGGTACTCGGCTTTTGCTTTCAAACCCTTAGTTTTTGGGAAAAGTTCTCCTTTAGCTGCCTTTGCAGATTGGCCATCAGGTGAACCTGTTGGTT
>NW_010317916.1:0-356 GCF_000700745.2 Antrostomus carolinensis
CCCCCCAAGACAGCGGGGCCAGCTGTAAGCCCCTCGCTCATCCCCCAGTGCTCTTTAGCTAAGCATCCTCCCACCCAAACTGGGAAACGCTCCTGTCCCCCAGTTGCAGGGGGAGCTCAGTACTGGTTTGGGGCAGCAGCATCCCCAAGCCGGGTGTAACAGGGACCCACGCTGCCCCATTTACCCCCCCACACCCAGGCAGGGGGGACAGAGGGTCAGCCCCAGTGCTCCCTGCTGGCCCCAGCTCAGGGAGAAGCAGCTCCAGGTTGAGCTTGGCTGGCAGTGCAGGGTGCTGGGGAGGGTCTGGCCGTGTCGGGGGCCCCCCCGGTCTCAGGGGGCCCCCCGGGCTCAGGGGG
>NW_010317916.1:375-3762 GCF_000700745.2 Antrostomus carolinensis
GGCGTGGAAGCAGCGGGTGAAGGGCCAGGGCTCGTTCCCTTTCCGCACCAGCCGGAGCTTGCGGGGACGTGTGGGGTCCTTGGAGCGCATGTGCTGGATGTAGACCTGGGGCAGAGCACAGCTGTGGGGGTCCCTGGCCCTCACCCACCTCCAAGGCTGGTGCTGCCCAGCCTGGGGGGCTGTGGAGAACTCTGCACCACCATGCACAGGGCAGGATCAGGGTCCCAGGGGGAGATGGAGATGCCCAAATCCTCCTGCCCCACAGCAGCAAGCAGGAGGGAGGTCCTACCTGGCACGCCTTGAGGCTCAGCTTGATCTCCACCTGGCTGGTCTGGGTGCCCACCCACATGTAGACCTGCGGGAAGGACGTGCAGCCAGGCTCAGCCGATGGAGCTGCTGACAGATCTGGTCCCTGGCAGGGACAACCAGAGTTCAACCTCCCACCCCTGGCTCACCTCCCGCCCGTTGTCCAGCAGCATGATGTCATCATCAGCCAGGTCATCCTGGCAGAAATCAGAGCACTTCTCAGACACGGAGAAATAACCCTTCTCGTTGGAGCACCTGCCCAGGAGAGCCCAAGGGAACAGCATCAAAGACGTGAGGTGAGGTTGTTTGTTAGAACTCAGCTCGTGCAGAGGGAAGGGACGTGATGGAGCAGCTCTGTTGCAGCTGGTTGATGCCCAGGGATGGACGGAGCTGGGACAGGGGCTTTGCCTGTCATGGGGAGCTGTGCCCTGGCTGGCTTGGGGTGGGGTGGAGCCCCCAGCAAAGGACAGCATGGCCCAGGACACTGTGGGAGGAATGGGACCAGCACAGACTGGAGCAGCCCCTCCTGGGCTGGGACCCACCTGAAGAGCCGGGAGTGCTTCATATAGTCAGCGTCTTCATCGTAGGGCTTCTGGCTCCCGATACCCACCCAGAAGAAGTTTTCAGGCTCTTCTCCCTCGTTGATCACCTGCAAGGGCAGGGACAGGGCTGAGCATGGCTGTCCCTGGCCCTGATGGTCACTGCTACCCAGTGCCAAGCCTTGCTGTGTCCCCACCCGCTCACCTGCTTGCTGTAGGAGTCATCAAACATGTGGTTCATGATGTCCTCGGCCAGCTTGGCCTCGTCGGGGTCAGCTGCCCGGCCCACCCAGGTGTAGACGATGCCCTGGTTGTCTGTGCTCTCAAAGGGCACCTGGGGGAGCACAGAGAGTCAGAGCTGCCCCCGCGGGGAGGGGGGCAAGGAGGGCATCCTCGGGGGTCCTCAGCCATGAGCAGTACCTTGAGGATGAAGCAAAACTCTGAGTTGAGCAGACCAGCGTCCGTGTTGATCTGGATGCACCTAGGGAAGAAGCCCAGGAGGCACAGTCAGCAGGAGAGCAGGCAATTGTGCCCATTGGCACGTACCCTGCCAGGAGCCCAGCACCCATGGGTGCTCCTGGCCCTGAGCAGCCCCCCAGGAAGGCTGACCTGGTGCAGAGGGCCCCGCCGTTGGTGCGGGCTGGGGTGGGCTGGCCCTGTCCTTCCGCTTGCCCCGGTGGATGACAAACCTCCTCTTGAAGTGTGAGAGGAACTTGGGGTTCTCCTGCTGCTGGGTCATGCGCACGACCTGGCATTGGGGTGGGTGTCAGCAGGGCCATGGGGAACCCCCCCAAACACAGCCCCAAGCCCCAGCTACACCCTCCTGCCAGCCCCCATCTCTGCTGCTGTCCCCTGCCCTTGGCCTGGAGGACAGAGAGGGGATGGGGGAGGTGAGGTAAAGCTGGGGGACCCCTGTGTCACCCCCCAAGGAGCACGCAGCGGGGTCACCTCCAGCTTGCCGGGGAAGAGACTCTCAAACTTCTTCTGGAGGCTGAAGGTGAAGGTGAGCCAGCCCATGTTGGAGGCCTCCCGGCCCTGCCAGAAGTAGAAGATGCACTGGAAATCTTCCTCGGGCTGCTTCTCCTCCTCCTCTTCCTCACCCTCCTCCCCTTTGCCTTCACCCTTCTTCTTCTTTTCCTCCTCCTCCTCATACTCCACTGGCACCCAGTACCTGAGGGCAGGAACAGAGGGTGATGTGAGGGAGGTGGGATGAGGACAAGGTGGTCCAGGAGAGGGGACAAGCCAGGTGTCACCTGCAGAGGAAGACGTAGCAGTCGTGGGTGTGGAAGTGGCCAAACTCCTCCTCAGGCAGGCGAGCGAATTTCTTGCCCTCCAGCACGAAGCCCTCCATGCCATCCAGGTCCTCGTTCCACTCCTCCATCAGCTGCTCCGCCTGTGGCCCCACATGCTCCATCAGCCACCCAGCCCCTCCATCACCACCGGGCCCAACGCCACAGGGGGACATGTGGGACGGTCCCCAGCCCTACCTCGCTGAGGGGCATGGGGGGCTGGCGGGGCAGGAAGAGGGCGGTGAGGTCAGCCTTCATCTGGTCCTTCTTCTCAGCATCCTTGCGGACCTTACCGGCGAGGCCGCCCTCCTGCAGCACCGTCTCGGCGTTGCGGGTGTAATCCACGCGCAGGACGTCATCCCAGTTCTTGAACTTGGACTTGAACACCTACATTGGGGAGCAGGTACCACACCCTGAGCCACAGCACCCTCCCTGGCACCCAGCACCCCAGCCAAGGGGTCTGTGCCCCCCATCTCCCTCCCCAGCACTGCTGCCTGGAGGTCTGTCCCTGTTCTGAGCTGCCCTACCTGGCACTCGGTGCCCTCCAGGTTCCTGGTGACCATGGCGTGCTTGGGCCGGTGCAGCATCCCGCACAGCTCCTGGCTCAGCTTCAGCGCCGCCGCCCGCACCAGCCGCGACGATTTCCTCCCGATCCAGATGAAGACGTCGGACCAGCAGTCCAGGATGTACACGCTCTTGGTGTCCAGCAGGCTCTGCAGCTGAGGGAACCCCAGGGAAAAGCGGGTCAGGCACCTGTGAGCTTTTCTGGCTGGAAAACACCCTGACAGCCGGGAAGAGCAGAGCATCCCCACCCGGCCCCCGCTGGCCAAACCTGCCTCTCCCAGGGCATAGCTGGAGGCAGAAGGGGCACAAAACCAGTCTCACCGGTCAGACTGGGAGAACTTCCCCACCCCAGCCTACCAGGCGCATCTCCGGCAGCAGATCAGCCTTCAGCCTCTTCTTGTGCTCCACTGAGAGCTTGTAGTTGATCTGGGGCAGCTCCAGGTAGCCCAGGCCCAGGCCAACCTGTGGAGGGGACAAGGACATGGGTGAGGGGGGGCTGCATGACCCCAGCAGCGCTGACAGCCCCATGGACAGCAGCTCCCCACCTTGTACAGCTTGGGCTTGTGGGGCTGGAAGTCATCCGGGACGCAGGGCCGGATCTCCTCAGGCTGCCCCCCGAGCACCTCCCAGAAATCGGGGGTCTCCTGGCCCTGGGTGAGCAGCGTGATCTCCGCTTTGCCCTTCCGCTC
>NW_010317916.1:3817-4024 GCF_000700745.2 Antrostomus carolinensis
CCCTGCACCCTCAGCCCCACCCTGACCAGCCCTACCTGGCCTTGGTGGTGCTGCTCAGCGTGGCCTGGCTCCCGCGCCACACGAAGAGGTTGAGGCCGTGGTCCAGGAGAAAGACGAACCTGATGGATACAGAGGTGAGAGGAGAGTCAGGAGAGGACAGCACGCTGTGTCCTCCCCACCCCAGGGGGCCTTGCAGGGCAGGGGACC
>NW_010317917.1:0-7963 GCF_000700745.2 Antrostomus carolinensis
AGAGTGGGCTTTGGTGGGCATCTGACACCCAACCAGGGTCAACCCACCACAGAGACCTATCAAAATGAATCATCATTTGTTCCCAATACTGCTATTTCTTAAGATAGCCATGTGCAAAAACAAGGAAAAAACAGTCTGGTGTATCAACTGTGCATGTCCAAGAAACAGAAAACCAACACTACTATGGGGACTTCTAACAATAAATACTTAATACCAAAGGGAAAAATGGAGGCATATAAATTCATAGAATAAACAATCTGCTGCCCTTAAGTTATTCCCCTAACGGCTCCATATTCAGAGAAATACCTCTGCCCTCTGACATGTGGATTAAATCAGTAGGAATCCCTCAAGTGTAAAACAGGGTATTCACTGCTAATCCCACTGAGATGGACATGCAACATGACATCACTAATCTGCAGATGGAAGAAAGCAACCACTGTATTAAGCAACTGAGGGAGTTGCAGAAATAATTTATTTAGCAGACATGGCCTTCTAATAAACGTAAAGCCAAACCGTACTTACTGCGTTTAGTGTGACCTTTAAAATACAAAGTTGCTTAGGAGTGGTATATTGCACAGATTTCATTGCAATTAGACATTTGTAAATCACTAGGAATGCAGAAAAATACAACTGCTATGCAAAGTCAAGGTATCAAATTCTCTTGTACTAGAAATCACATTATATTTTACATTTATGTGACATATTTCATTCCTTGGCCATGTAATAAGCCTATGAAAATCTTTCCATTAAATTAATGCTGTGTGTCTCCTTTACCGTGATCTGCCTGATTAAAATACCACTATATTTTTTTTTCCTTTCCTTAAAGGCCTAATCCCATAATACTTTATAAATATCTTATTATGTAGAGATTGAGCTCTTTTTTCCCAAAACTTTCATCTTATTCAGTTTGATTAGGGTCACAGGGCCAGGCTCATCCCAAGTATAATACCACTGTAGTCAAAAGAGCTACACTACTGATCATACTAGACCACATAAGCAAATGTTTGGTGCCCTGCATTTGGCAATACAAAAGGATAATGTATTTACTTCGTTTTCAGTCTGAACTATTCTTTGATATATCATTCAGGATGCTAATGAGTCAAATAGTCATTTACAAAAGGAAATAATTCCAAATATAACACGCTACTCAAATTAACTCCCTGTTCTTCATACTTTGTCCAAATATTCCAACCACTCCAAGTGTTACAGTAAACATTTTGGATATGATGTGCCACTTAAGTTCTTGGGATGGAAATTCTCTCATGCAAGTTATTTTAACCAATCCGTCTGAGACTGAGTCACTGGAATCTCCCAGTCTGCTTAACAGTCAGAATTCACCAGTATCATCTTAAAGATCTTAATCTTCCTACCTACCATGCAGTAACTTTACAGTAAATTACAACTAGTTAAAATTGTCTAGCTCTGCATGTACCAACCACTATTAAATGTCATTTGCAACAATGTCATTTAAGGACAAAAGACACTCAACTATGAAAGATCAACAATTTTTTTTGTTTCTTTAATTTTTTTACATCTTCCTGTCCAATAAATTCCCAGAGTGCTGTGAATTCTGCCTTGTTCAACAAATATTCATTGCACACAGGGACTGTACTTAATAATCCACAAGTCTTACTCATTTAGAATGAAAACAAGAAAAAAAAAGGAAGCTTAAGGGAAGAAGACATAAGAAAACTGGGGAAGTTCTTGGAGTCACACTGTGCACATATTTATAATTTTAATCTCATCATATAAAACTTGGACTTTGAGATCCATTCTATTTAATATTCATTTTAGGAGGCTGGTAGTCCCGATTCACTTAACATACTTCACGTTTACTGCTTTCTCATTCTGTTAATAATAAAAAGGTGCCACAGATAATTATAAACAAACTCAGTCCCAGCATTCATTAAGGAAGAAAATATGATCTTCTGAAAAGCTGTCACATATAATAAAGCAGTGTTATCTGCCTAGAGTTACAGTGATTTCAAATGGATAAGTCTAGAGGAAAAAATCCACCAAAAAGCAGTTAAATTAATTGCTGTTTTACAAGGGGGAACATAAAAATGCCGTAATTAATTGACCTACTGTTTGAAACAATTTCCCTATAGTTAACAATCACTCTTGCAAAAGATGAAAAAGGCAGCTCTCTTTCATTTGAAAAAAGACTGGTGAAATCAGTGCAAACTAACATTGCCAGTCTTTCCAATACATACGAAGGATAAGGCAGAAAAACAAAGAATATCCATGAGATGGGATAAATTCTAAACCAATTTTTATCTATGCAACTTCTCTACACCTAACAACATTATTTCAAATTAGGACTGGGGTTCTCCCACTACCCTGACATTTTTAATATTTAGCCCTAGGCCCATAGCTACCTTGGTGGACAACAGTGTAATTTGAAATTAATTGAAAAAGTCATTTTAGTGTTGGGGATTCAGAAAAATATATGGGTTCATTCACTATAAGAACATTTTACTTACTTTCATGTTCAATGCCAATACACTAGAGTTACATTTTAATGTTTAAATATTCTCTTATTAACTCCCCTCTTCCACACACAGTATACATTAAAATCCATTGACATAATTTTTTAAATTGAACACATTTATTAAAATATGTAGATAACAGTTAATGTCTTTTTGGTGGGAAATAGCTGTGTTATACGCACTACTGGATCAGATCCTTTAATCAAACAAAAAACCGTCGGATTGTTTCAGCTAAGGATTAATTGCACCAACTTAAGTCAGCAAAATATATTTTGGCATTGCTTCTGATAGATGAAAATAAAACAAACATTAGGGATCAGCTTGCAGCTAACAATATGCAAAATTAAAATATAAAAATTTTAAACTTTTATGGGAGTGCTGATTAGCTTTTGTTCTAAAAACTGCAAAGAAGAGACTTTGCCGTTAATCTTGTTACACATCCACTTAGCAAACAGAAACAAGGATCCTTAAAAACCCTGCTATTCAAACAAGATAAATAGACACTGAATGAATGCCATGTATTAGTGGCCTATGCAAAAATGATGCGGTTTTTTATTGAGCAGAAGTAAAATAGTAAAAAACCTCAAACTATCTCTAAAGTCATGTATGACTGTGTAAGCTGATTATAATAAAGTATAAAGCCTATGCTTTTTACATTTGAAGGTTAAATTCTCAATTAATTTTTCAGCATGTTGCCATCTCTGCTGAGTACTGTTCCTAATTGCAGTAAAACAATAGCATTCACTGATTGAACGCATATGTTGTATTCAAGACACAGTCAGAGATGGAGTAGGCTCAAGAGTACTGAAGCCCAAATCAGAATTATTGCATAAAACCAAAATGCAAACATCAATCTGAGTTTCAGATTTTTTTAATTCTAGTAAAGGAAAAAAAGACTTGTTATTCTTGATTATGTTTATACCACATTTTTCAGACTAATGTTTTTAATGAAAGCAGAAGACTTCAATAGTTGAAGAATAAACAAAATGCATGAAGAAATATTTTAAAGCTGAGTACCTGAGTGAACTTTGCATACAAATAATAGGCTTAAAAATATAATCTACTGTAAAAACAGATTTAACTAGCATCCTACTGATAAAGAATCTTTCAGAATATACTTTGCTTTCTTAAAAGACATTTCTTGGCACTTTGGAGAGCACGGGTCTTAACGACAAAACAAAAACTGTTATCAGACTGAACTATATGCACACTTGTGCTTTGCAGTCTGGCTCCTCAGTGCCTCACAAGAATGCTGACAATATAGCTACCTATCACACCTTTCAAAAAGTGTTTAGCTAACAAGCATCTCAAATTGCTTGTCTTGTGTTGTTATTTAAAAAAAAAAATATAATCCAAGTACCTATAAAAATATCTAGATTCTCTACTACAGATTCTCTCTCCTTCTCACTCTACATTTTGTCAAGGGCAGAAGCAGCTTCTGACCATAAGAACTTCAGTATGTTGCCTGTCCCTCTCTGTGTTTTTGCTAAGCTAGTCTAAACACATTTTTTGTTTCATAAATGACACAAGTTATGGCATGCAATAACACTTGCATGAAAGCAGTTTTAAAATAGATGTAGATTCTATGAAGAAAGATTAAATTTGAGTAAGTACAAATTCTAATGGAAGCCTTCGGCTCAATGTTGGAGCCCAGAAGAAAGAAAAGCATCTAACTTAAGTCAAATGTATTATGAAAACAATAAATAGCATTTCCATGGTAGTACATATGGTGGCATAACTAAATTATTTCATGGACTACAGGTTAGAAGTGAGGCACCTTGGAATTTTGTCTTTTGTCACACAGTCAGGGAAAAAAGTGACAAGGTTTAAGTCTCAGAATATTATAGCAAACCCTATCACACAAGTGAGCAAGCTATCCCTTAGCCCTGAGATCCCTCCCAGCTTTCTGGACCTTCCAGCTCCCCTGCTTAGAACGATGCTGACTGATGAAAAGACACCCTCATCTTTAGAGTACATGTGCAGAGTACTGTTGGAGTACTGTTCATTAAATTGACTGGTTTTCCATTTTTAAGTAAAATTATAGATGACTACATAACAGCCCTCAGCAACAGTTAGACTGTAAAGTACAAAACAGATCACATTTTTATATGTTTAACTTTAAGATATGTAAAATTGTTAGGTCACCAGAGCACACAAGATCAGCTGTTACTCATCTCACAAAGATATTACACAAGTACATAAAAACAGAGAAACTAAGGCACCAAATGCCTTAAGTGATTTGTGGCTGCTCAAAATGGAAACCTCTGCCTGAGCAAAGACATGCATGGGGTTCTCAAGTTGCAATTCATCATTCCAGTCCACAAACAGTCCCTGAAATAGCCATTTGGCCTGTTGTGAACCAAGTCAGACAAATCTCCACGCAGATTCATCTTGACTACCACACTTCAGATGCCAGAGGACACAAAGAAATTACAACAGAAGAAAAAGCAATAAATGAACTGTGTACTGGGCAGTTAATTAATGTAGGCTGCCTTTACTTCAGCTACATTGGGCTTTTTTGGTGGGTTTGGTGGTTTTTTGGTTGGTTTTTTTTCGTTGTAAATTACATAATTTCTTCACATTTAGACAATGTGAGTCAAATTCGATTGCCAGAGGGAAGACAGTCACACTTTTTTGAAGCTGTTTACTCAAATACAGTGATGAGGCAAAAAAATCACAAAGAAAAAGGAAGGACAAATCTAGGATATAAGAAAATATTAATAAGATTGTAAGGTAGCTAAAGTGGAAAAAAAAACCTTAAAAACAGTATCATGTGAGTTAGTTCTGATGTCCAAAGGTGGATAACAATTTTGGATTTTATGGCACTTAAAGATACAGCTTGCTTTTACAATCTACCCTTTTTCTGGTACAGCTATGGAAAGGCTCCTCAACATCAGATCAGTAATCTTATGACCCTTAAAACATTTCTTTGTTTAAAACAGTGAAGATGGACCTCCACTCAAGCACAATTACAATCAATGGAGAAAACATTAATCACTTGAGAAGTGGTGTTTTGAGACTCATGAAACTGAAATGAATCACAATATGAAAAATGCAATTATTTTTAAGGGCTTTGTTTTGTTAACATTCAGTCAAGCAGTATGCTCCCTTTGCTTATGTCTTTGGAGGGCGGGGGTGGGAAGTGTTTAACTGTTGTTTTGATGCTGCAATACATGCTCTCTCCATCCCCAGGTCTGCCTCCCTTGGTGCCACACTGCAGGCTGCCTCAGGCACACCTCACCTAAACCAACACAAAAACCCGCAGCCTTAACAACATCATGACAGTGGTCTCGTTCCCATTGTTATCTTTCAATCCAGCATCTCAATTCAATCCCACAGACAAATAAGCCTGAATTTCCCTGTGGCATGACAGTATGATTATCTGCCCTTCTGTGGTTTTTTGGTTGTTTTTTTGTTTGTTTGTTTGAAAAGGCTCTGCTTTCATCAGATGCCTACCAAGACACGCATCCAACCTTGTAATAAGTAAGAAATTTACTTGCTGACTATTTATTGACCTATTAGCTTTGAAAGGTCTGTTTATCTGACAGGTCTGATCCTGCAAGCAACTCAATAAATGGGTGTTCACAGTAGTGTGTCAGTGAATCAGTTCACAAGTACAGTTTGGGACAAGAACAAAAGCTAGCTGATGATTTCAGTAACTCCTCTCCCCTGACAAATGTGGCCTGGGCTAGGTAGAAAATCCAGATGCACATATTGACTTCCTAAGTGCTTGACCAGTCATCACATGTATATTAAAATATATTAAAGAGTCTACTTAGACAAATGGGAGCTTATCAGAGCTACAAAAATGTGATCTCCATGACAGACATATTAGAAAACCATTTTCAGACATTGATCAGATTTTAACCAATTCTACTCACAGTAAAACTGAGAAAAGTTTTGTGTAAAAGAAATCAATTCTTTTGAATAAACTATTGATTTACATTCCAGTAAGTCATGAACTGGTTGTCAAAGTGGTACAAGAAATGTGTTGGGCTTTGGCTAGTGCAGAAACATCAGGTTGTAATCAGAAAGGAAAACTTTTGTTTTCTATTGTGATGGTGATTTTACTTGCAAGAGGAAATTACTACCTGAATGCCTTTCCTCACAGAGGACAAGATCACACACGCTCCTGACAGACCCAGGCTTTCCTTTTAGGTAACAGTAAGGCTCTGAGGACTTTTCTAGGTGGCAGAAGATTTGCCTGAGATTCTTCACACCAGAGGGGATTTCAATGGACAGAGCCTGTCCCTTCTGAATTTGAAGGGAGTTTTGCTACACAAGCAAAGAACAAGTACTTTGCCGGCAAGTACCTACAGACGGGTCCTACAATACAAGTGCATCTCAACAGCTCTTTAAGGAACAGTCCAAATAATTTCTTTGAGACACAGTGTGAACAATAAACTCTTCCTGTGTTAAAGGATTATGGCCTATTTCCTAATAAAGAAAAATAGCCCTATCAGAAGAAACACATAGATTGCAAATATAGATTGAGCACATGATGCCCTCAGCTGGATGCACTAAAGCCTGCTTTACAGCACAGCAGCAACAAGTTAAAACAATACAATAACTTTAGCTACAGGTAGCTAGATACAGGCATCCATTGTCCGAGATTTAAGTTTTCAAGGGATGCTAATCCATCAGAGAGCTGTAGTAATTGCCTATTAAAAGAAACCCAAAACCAAGCAGCCACACAATAACAAACTTCAACCTTCGTGGTTTATGCAAGGAAAAGAATGGGGAATAATGTGCCACCCTGTACAATCCTCCACTTCAGTTTGCCCTTTTGTACTCAAAGAACACCATTAAATACATGGGGTTTTACTTTGTTAGTTTTAACAGTTAGTTTCAACAGTTTTTGATTGTACTCCAGTGCCAAACTTCATTTGTCTTCTGATACAAGAAACATAGCTGATAAGATTGCAATCATCAATGAGTAATGATACAAACCCATGATTACAGGCTGTTGGCACTGCTGGGTGTCACAGGGGGCTTAGGAAGGGTGTGCACTGGGAGCTGTGTGTGGAGGACACACATGAGGCAAAAAAGATTCAATTATTCCAACCGAGTCGGCTGTCTTTACAGTCACTCCACCTCCAAAGTAGAAAAGAAGCAAAGGAACAAAGAAAATAAAGGAAATATGTTATTCTTCTGACTGTTATACTAGGCTGTCCACAGACCTAGGATAATCTAAATGCTTCAGGGAGACAAAGGATCTTCAGAATAAGATGAAAATTCAGTAGTTGCCTGCAAGAAAATTGTGGTGACACCATCAAGTCTAGAAACCACTTCACTACCTAGGCCACAGAAGTTGTGGTGAAAGGTGGGTTGGGTTCTTTTTCCCTTTCCACTGTAAGACTTAAAACTGATTGCTCAGAAATAACCATAACAAGTGGCTTAAATTTCATAGCCAAAAATGGAGACTAACACAAATATTGAACTCACTAAGGATAAATTGAGAGGCATGCTCTTTC
>NW_010317917.1:7993-42050 GCF_000700745.2 Antrostomus carolinensis
ATCACAAGTATGAAAAACACCTTGCACTGTAAGAAAATTTAGTTGTTTGGTGTTTTTAAAGTCTTCTAACAAAATCACTTTTAAAGCACTTTACATGCATGTAAAGTTTATTTACCTCAATAATGCACATTCTATATAGAAGGATCATTTCAATGAAAATGTAAAAATACTTATTTTTCTGTTAGTTCTGATCCTGGCAAGGCTCACAGAACTATACAGTGCCTATCTTTACCCTCTGCTACAAAATTATTCAAAGAAACTTAAGCTGAAACCTATAGTCTTATCTTATACTAAACTTCTCTGTAAACTTCCCTAATGACTCAAACTCCAGTCTGCCAATTTGAAACTTTTCCCTCTAAACACCTGTGATTTAGTAGTACAGAAATTTGACTGTAAACTCCAAATACAGAGCACTTGCTCTGCCACAGGTGGTTTCACCTGATGTTTTTGAATCCGTTAATTTCAATATATTTAGATTTCATTTCTACAGAAGAGGCAAATTCACACACATGCAGCTATGTAAGTATTTTTGCTATGAAGATCAAAGTAATATTTGTAAAATAACATACATATTTTTAATTATAATTTTTTTATAAACGCACCCTTTTTGAGACAATGTTCAATAAATTCTTACTCTCCTGTGACTGCACTGCAGAATCCTCCCTTTTTTAAACAGGTCAGTATACAGAACTTATGATTTTTCTCACTTTTTTGCTGTCAGAGCTTACAATGGATTTATAAAACACTATGTTACATTGCTACAAAGCTGCATTTTCTAATTTCGTTTACACATCAAAAAGTCCCACATGCTAAAGAGCATCACAGCTAACCAGAGGACAAATATGGTCACTGAACTAGATGTTTATCTTATGCTCATTATTTTCAAATTACATTTAATGGAAATGCTTTATTTGTTTGCTTATTTTATCTCATTAGCAACACATGTGATTTCAATTAGGTTAATTAACTAAGTTTCACCAACCAGGCAATCTCAGTCATTTATGTCTTTCAAATTTTCCTTCTTTGACAAGCCAAATAAAGGGTTTGTTTGGAGCAAGTTTGTTGGTGATGGGGGAGGAACTTTAGGCAGGGAATGGTCAGCAATTGTTTTATTAAACACAGTGATTTGATAAAGCCTGCCCATGCCAATTCAGTGTACCAGTCATCAAATAAGAAATGCAGCTGAGAAGAAGGAAAAGGAAAAAGTTGCCATGAGGTGTAAATAGAAAAAAATCTACAGGGGAAGAAATGATGCAAGGGGATCACCAATGAGAGAAAATTTGATCACGGTGTGCTTCACTGCGTGAAGGATGCTGGTTTTTAAAAAAGCTGCAAACTAAAGTTTAGCAAGACATTTTGCTTTATAAGTAGACCGAGGGCTGTGGGGAACTTGTAGTATAAACAATTTCAGCTCAGACTTAAAAAAAAAAATTAATTTGTTTCACTTTTTCTCTGTATAATTTATAGTACCTAGCGTGTAGCTGTGTTGACCTCTGGATTTGTTAATCAACACATTTTGTAAGAATCACTTACTGCATGTGACTACACCAAGGATCAGGTCAGAAGAGAAGCAATGGGTTTCTTTTCTCTGCAAGTTTTTAGCCTCAACTATAAACCAGAAATAAACATCTCACTGCTTTCTATAGAGTTGTGTGAAGCTCAGCAATACTTTGATATGTGATATTAATCTACATATACATAATAAGAAACAAGCACAGAAAGTAGGAATGATACTTAGCTAGTGACTAGATACATTGAGATTTTTTTCAGACTAATACCTAGTATAACTAGGATTTGTTATATATTTTATCAAAACCACATTCAATAGACAGAAAAGTCTATTTGTGTGCTTTTTTATAATGACTAGCAGTTTATGTATTCTAAAGTCACATTTTTATACGGGAAAACCTAAGATAGATCTGACAGAATCATGTGATTGAAGCAGAATAATAATTTAAAGATTAATAACCTATTCACTGCTCTTGGTGAGTGCACAAAATTTAGGCTGACACAAGCCCTGTACACTATACAGAAGCCCTGACTGAAAGTACTAAAGACTTAAAGTGTATTTCAACAATTGTTCATTGATTGGGCTCCACAATACATCCAATTCTGTAAAAACTCTGCACAAATGTATCTAAACCAAAGTTTACTTTTGAAATAAAATGTTAAAACAAAGAGCTATTTCTTTCTTTGGCTCTTTTCTTTCACTTCGAATGATGTAGCCACAAACATTCAGCTACAGAACATCACAGCTAACTAAAGGCCAGTTTTAATCAGAGTTTACATGGGGGCAACTTAGTACAGTTAAGAGTCTTCAGAAAGCTCTTAGAACAGACAGCAGCTTTATGCCTACTTGAACATAGCTAAATACTATTCTTAATTCTAGTTGCTGTTTTTGCACTAACCAGGTAAATCTGATTAACACGTGAACTAATTATATTCTACTCAATGACAAACTACCAGGCCAGCATTCTGCTTTTCTTTTCTTGCAGTTTTTATTGATTTCTAACTTGAATAACTTCAACTGAGGACTATGATTATCTAAGACCTGGACCATCTGACAAAAAAATAGTAATATTTTATCTTAGCAGCTCCTGAAATTTTTCTAAACATTAGAATGATGAGAGGAAAATTCAATTTTTTCATCTAATCTTGAAGTATAACAGCATCATGGGTGCAATTATTTGTTTTCTTGATGTTGACTTACTTTTCTGTAATTTGCAGAAGAAGGGTAGTTGGGTGTTTGTGGCCATGCCTGTAAAGTATTAAATGGTGTTTTGGTAAATTCAGACACTCAGCAACTTGGAACTTAAAATCACAAGGAAAAGTCAGTCATAGAGTTTTGGTGAAGGGGAGTTATTTTGGAAACATTCCATCCTCTACATGTGGTCTGACCACTCTGTATGCATCTTAAAAAAAAAAAAAAAAAAAAAAGGTATTAGTAGATAATCCTTTGTTTGGGATCCATTCCAAATTTACAATATCAAGTAACTCAAGCTGGTGCAAAACTGTAGCCTTGGGGATTATCTCTAGAGACTTTATTGGAATTCACTTTTCTAGAGAAACTTCTTAGCACAAAAGTCTGGGAATCAAATATAAGCCAGTCTTATTTTTAACATCTCTCACCTTGAATTTTTCCACGCTCTTAATAGTCTTGTGTTAAATGGTCTACGAAGTAGGAATAGTAACCTATATATGTGATCTTTAATTTTGCTAATCCTCTGTTACAGCCCAAAGGACCGAAACTGCCTTATTTGATGCTACTGTATCTTTGTTGAGCTTTTTCAAGCACTGTGTGCCACAGCATATACCGGACTTCTAACACATTTGTTAAAGAGATACAGTATATTGCAGGATTTTTCCACCAAATGTAGTGGAAAATAATTTCTAGCATGGGGTAGGGGGAGTGGTGTTATCCTGCTTTCTCCTCCTTGTTTCAGTGCATTAAAATGTTATTACGCTAAATAGTATGGTATCATAGCATGTGATACACTATGATGAATTAATGTATTTTACTGCACTTCCACAAATGCAGACCAGCCATTTCATAAACAAAAAATATGCCAATACTTATTAAAATGTAACTACATATTGTATCAACAAAACAAGTACTACAAAAAACAAGGAAAGAAACCATCTGGAACCATGTGGGTCAAAAGGAGTGAGATCTCTATATATATGACCATGCCAAAAAAGGATGGTAACTTAAAGTTAAAATGTATCTTTAAACTATTATTTTCCATTTTTTTCTGTTACTAATGAATTATAAATAAATGTGATGCATGAAAGCAGTGTCTGCTAAGAACATTACTCTCTCCTGAAAACATATCCTAACCTGCATCATTTCTTCATTTCAAAGTTGTCCTAACCTAGACTACAAATGCTCACACTAAGTATAAGGGGACATTTATTCCTTAAAATGATACAGAACATCTCAAAAGAAGTTAGACCCTATAAACATACATGTAGATACACATACAGAAATACACAAACAAGCAAATACTGATCCTCAACTCAAAAGCTCTAAGAATATTTTAACATCTCCTTTAACTGTAAATTTAGATCTTCAACTTCTTAGTAATTCTTCTTCCATTCAAGCTTTGCTGGTCTCTTCCTTTCAAGAGTAAACAGCTCCAACAGAAGATACTACTGATATAACTAACTCCTAACTCCTGTTGTCAAGAATAAACTTGCTCACTTGACCTCAATGATGCCAGATCTCTGAAATGGCCATATGAAAAAAAAAAAACAATTTGACTGGCTTTTATCAAGTGGTCTGAAATCTGCATATGAAAAGAGCTTGGGACCCTAACCCATGTTATTAAATACTAAGCCATTTTTCCCCTCTAGTTACAGAATGTTAATTATTGAGATAACAAATACTCCTACCAGACATACTCTTCAAGATGCCTCAGGGCTTTTTTTGATTCATTCAATATTCCTTTCAGTGGGAAATCTTTCAGTGGAATTCTTCCTATGACAGGAATTTTAATTATTCTAATTATTAATTTTATTTCAATTGAACAACAGCTGAACAAAGTGGGTTTGAGTTTTAGTTATACATATTGGTTGTTAAAGGTTTAATTCTTATGTCAATAAGGCTTAAAACTTTCCCATTAGCTAGTGTTCCTACACTAAACTTCTGAAAAATGTTAAATGATTGTAACAATTTCAAATAAATGTATCCTCATGAAAATATATAAAAAAGCAGTAATTTTCAATGGCATTATTATGTAGAAACATCACACTGCTCATCAACAACTTTTTAAGAGCTCATTGAAATAATAAAGTGGCTACAGTTATTTCCATTAGAAGGTTTATAAATAATACCTGCTGTTTGGTACATTAAGAGAGCACAACTGTGTAATAATTGAAATGTCAGTACATCTTCCTTGTGGAAGTTTCTACTTCTAAAAGCAAGCAACTGGCATACTGTAGGAAGAATGCACAATTCCTCCTCCTACCTCAACATTTGAGCTGTGGAGCAAAATAGTACTTGCTATTCCCATTCAATTGTCCTTCCAATATTAAATAAAAACGTATGTAAACAATATTATTACACATTTATTTGTGTGAATACAACCTCTTTAAAAAAACCCCACACAAACTTACAGCCTTTTGGGCTTATTTTTCTTCACTTTTTCATTTTGAATCAAAAGCAAGCTAAAAAAAAGAGGGAGAAAGGGAGAACAAACAAGGCAAAGTATAACTCTGATAACTGTCAAAGTCTGATAAAACTAAACCGTTCCAAGGGCATAATAATAAATCATTAAGTATCTAGTGCATCACCTCTATTGTTATAAAGAGGCTCTTTATTATGCTGTAATCTTTATTTAGGAAGAGTTTTCAGTTACATAACTGGATTTTTCACAAAAAATTTGGAAACTGACATTCTGGGGAAAAAATAAAGTCTTTTAGATATTGGTGTCTCTGGCTATTTTACTGATACATCTTATCATTTTAATACTAGCAGACACTCCTTTAAAGCCCCTTGGACATTGTATAGAATCTTACTGTTTATGTAACTTAAACAATAATTGTTTTCTCTCAAACACCTAAATCTTTAGTTCAGGTTAGAGAGAAAGAAGAATATTGGGCTGAAATTTTCCACAGTAAATCTGAGACACTAGGAAAGAAAAAAGTTTAATACCATAAAGAAGGTTTGCATAGCATTTAAACATGAACATCTGCAACAGTATAATAGAAAGACCACTCAGGTATATATTTTCATTATCTCACTTACCAGTACTATTACTGGTAGGCCTCTTTGTAAGCCTATTTTCCAAATGTGATTTGTAACAGGAAATGCCACAACAGAAAAATTTATCATAGCCCAGCATACTGTTGTGAGTCCAGTCTTCAGTTCTGTTAAATCAGTCCTGTTAATTAGACAATATTTTGGTTTAAAGTATTCTTATGCAAATTTCCTCTGCATGAAAGAATTTTCAATTAATGTAAATTTGGCATTGTAATCAATGCAAGTGGTCAGAAATTGATCTTTCCCACCTAGAAAACAGATGGCACCCCAATGGTACTAATAAAAACGGAGAAGAAAAAAAGTGACAAGAAAACAAAATACTTTGGCAGAAAATTGGTGATTCAATGACAGGCAGAAGCCATTGGTAAAAAGAAAGATGCCCAAGCTTGCCATTTGATGTTAAGCCATGGTAAAGCACCAAATTTGGGCTGCATTGCAGCCCCTGAACTGAGACTACAAAAGAGCAGCTTACAGATGCTCAAACACACATCTTACACATCTTCAGCTACATCCAATACATCCTTTATCACACATCTCATTTGTCTGTCCTTCAAGGCTTCCATTAGGACTGCAAGGGGTCACAGGGCCAGTGCTCAAACACAGAAATAACCTCAGGCTGCAATATACCCTGGATAGGACACAAAGGCTAATACTTACAAAAATACTATATCTTGAAAGCTAAATATTCAGGAACTGAGTTTTACATCTTCTGGCACATCTGTTTGTATGCATCCTAAAAAGTGATACTTTCTGATTCATACTGACCCTTTCTTTGCACTCATCTACACAGAGAAGGGTTCCAACCGAGGGAGCTATATCCAAATAGGAACAAGATTTTAATTAGTCTGATAGCTTTATATAAATTACAACTGAAAATGTTAGGGCTATATTTCAATTTTATATTTTTAAGAAGTTCACAATATTTTTTCATCCTCCAAATTAATTATACTGACAGGTCAGAATGCAAAATGCAGCTTCTTTCTTGACACCTTTAAGTTCAGCTAACTCTGAACTCCATTTCTTTGAACCTTTTCCACACTTGTTTCAATGGCAACAGACTGCAAACACAGAAAAATACCCACTTTAATTAACTTTTACTCCTTTCCAGAGGGTGTTAAAAGAAAACCAAGAGCTATTACAGAGACAAACTGAATGAGCCTTCCAGGCAGTGAAGGCTATTACATTCAATTGTTTGGCAACACTTCTATTCAAGACTAACAATTTCAGAGACTTATGTTCTTAATAGAGCAGACTAAAACTCTTCTGATGAACAATTTTCCATCAGAAACTGCTGATTTTCTGGATCAAAATGTTCTATGGGAACGTTTATTACACTAAAACTTCTGATGGAAAGCAGGCAGACTAGCTAGAGGGTTGGCAGATCGGCTTGGAAGCCTGCCTACCAGCCAGCCAGGTTGGCAAGAAAGCAGGCAGGCTGGCTGCCCAGCATGTCCTCTGCCCAGTTTCCTAGTCCCCCTCCTATAAGAGGTCAGGCAGGTTATACATTATAATGATATTTATTAGGAAATTAGTCAACATTTATAAGACTAAAACACAATATTTCAACCTTATTTTAAAAAATACTCCAATAAGGTTGGCATGAAAAGATGTTCCTTTTTCAGGAAAGTAAAGAAATTTCCTTGTGTGAGGAATACTTATATTTTTTTGTTCCAATTCAAAACAATAAGAAAAAAAAGCAAGCGAAACACCAGAGTTTCTGCAGAATAGGAGCTCCAGGTTCAAAGCATGTTGAGCTATACACAAACTACTCCATATTCCAAAACAGAAGGTATGGCATTTCTACAATAACAGGCTGAATCTGAAGACATTGCAAGATATTACCTTTATCTTTCCAATAATGTAAGGAATTTTGTTAATCTGACAAAGCTGAAGGACTTACAAAAAGGTTTACTTTCTTTTCTTATTCATTCTGAACTGATGTATTTTTTCAAAAATTGAATTGTTATCTTTACAACTACCACAGATTACACTGCAGGACTTGAAAAACACAAATTCAGATTGGGGAGTTAAACGTCCTTTGTTTCTAACAGGCCCCAAGAGCATCTGGGCTACTTATTCACATGACCAGTTACTCCATTATTGCTTACTTTGCAAACCTTCATGGAAAGTCTGCATTTTATTTGTTTACTTTTATGGTGCTGGAGTCATACTCTTATGCAGGTTTTGGACATCCTCTTACAGCACATCTCGTTCAGCTTTAATATGCTGTACAGCTGAGAGCCATGGATAAACTGGACATAACCAAGAGGATTCACAGATATGCTGCCCAAGGTACCTTGCACCACAGGTGAACTATTTCTGCCAGAAATATAATGTCTTTTACCAATTTGATACCACCATTATGATCATCTGTACAAACGTTCAGCAGTAGCACTAGAAGCCTGCATTTAAAGAACTAAATGTTGACTTAGAACTGGCAAAAATCTGTTTCGGGGTTTTTGGGGGTTTTTCTCTGCTGAAAAACCCTTGTTTCCATAATCTTCTGAAGTCAGTGGTATCTACGTTCAGAGCACTTAAAAATAACTTTGCACTTACCATGTTTAGCATTTTTACTCTGTGCATTGCAAACACTATATATAGCATTCATGAACTCACATTGGAAAGTAAAGGTGACACAAGCACAATGACGCAAACAGGACATATAGATTAGATAGTATTTATAGACTGCAAAAAGAAATACCTTGCAGTATTGTTTGACCCATGAAACAAGGACAAAACTGAAATTTCTTTGCCTACATATTACATACACGGATCAACTGAAATCTATTCTACCCCTATAGTATCCAAACATGGAAAAAACAACATACTGTTAACACTGTGGTTCTGTTGTGTGCCATATACTAAAAAGAAATGGAATAACAGAGAGAAAATAACTACTTGAAAGTACTAACATTGCTAGAAGTAGTGTTGGTGATTCACACAGGGAATATTCACACAGTTCAATCTAGAACCCTAAAAATTGCAATAGAAAAACTCCCAAATTACTCCAAAACCCATGACTAAAAAGGTAAATATTTCCTCTGTGTGGTACCTTCCTCTGAGTTGATGTAGATTCAAGGTTCCTATCACAATTGTTTTATTTTTATAAAATAAAGCTAAATCTGGAGATAATCATAATCAGATTTCCGTAACTTTAAGAGTAAATGTCATGAACATTTCAAATATCAAGAGATTTCATAAAACTGAGTTTGTACTGGGTTTACTTCACTTAGTTAACCTTCATTTCCCCAGTATGAACTAATGTATAACTTTACTGTACATTATTGAACAGCTAGCTTCTACCAGATGCAAATACTAAATCTCAGGTCACTGTTTTCAGTTGGTACAATGGGGCAGCAGGATGCTCCACTCATTCCACCTTGTTACCAGGTGTATGAACCTTGCACAGGTTACCAGCTTCACCCCAGCAGAGGAACTCCAAAGGGTGCTCAGAAACCCCACCAGGCCTGCATGGGCAGACAAAGAACAAGTTCCTGTTCAGGAATCCAAAAAGCAACCAGGTTGTTCTGAAAAATTTTGAGGGAAGCACATTACTTTGCTAATGTCTGCTTCGTAAAAGAAATGGAACCAAAGTAACAGGGTGAAGTGTCAGTCTTTCTTTAGTGTGATGTTTTGCTTTGTTTTTAACCACTACAGTACAGGAAAAAGGCATAATAGGGAAGACTACTTGCCTTCTCATTTGCAAAATCTTTATATAAGGCAGATACCGTACTTTTCCAAAGTAACAGAAGGCCAAATCCTCCTTTCTTCACCCATATAAGTAAAATCGTGATATTGGGGGTTTTTTGGTGGCTGTAGAAAGCAGAATTTACCCAGAGATACCTACTTTAGCTATTAAGCTTTTTCTCCTCCCTATTCCATCCCCCAGTACCTTTTTTCACCTAGGGATCTTAAGTCACCTACAGCAGTTCTTTGGCTCATGTTAATCACTGTAGTCCATATAAACTAATGGGACTTTGAGAGTTGATATCAAGAGATGATCTGCCATAAAATTTACCTTGGTTTTAAATCTTCCACTGTCAAACACAGGAATCATTTGGAAAATTTTGTAAGATCAAGGTCCCTAAAAATGGTCCAGAAGTTTAAAAACCTGTGCTTTTCCAACACATTTACAAGCATAAGTAGACTTTGACAATTAACTTTGGTAAAGTGAGATTGCGATAACTCAATTGGTTGAGTTACCTGAAAGATTACATCACTTGCTGCTTTAAAAGTGTGTATGATTTCTGCTCTAGTATATCATTAGTTAAAGCGCTACAGTGCATAACTGTTAGGTATGACATGAAGGAAACAAAATCAATCAGATTTAGCACCTAAGGCAGTTCATGAGGCAGTGCCAGTTACCTGAACTGAAACAATGGAGTTTTGTGACTAGAATTTTACTGATTAAGCTGCATAGGGAGCTCTTGTGGGTTTCCATCTTTTCTTAATCCAATATCAATTTTACTGGCTCATTACTGCCAATTAGGAAAGACTTGACTTTAAAAATTTATTGAATGCTGATGAGGAACAACACAAACTCTTATGAAGTGCAATGTTAATTAGATGTTAGACTGAGTAAACTCAGATTATGCATAAACAAGAGTAAATATTTAAGTTTTCCATAAACTCTATTATAGCATCATTGCCACAACACTTCACTTATGGAAGCATTTTAGTTAACTCACAGTTCCAGGGCTCTGAACTCATTTCAGAATGAAGCATGGAGCACATGGGGGACTCAAGGGGGTTCCACTGCATTGCTGGAGCCATCCACTTTTAAAAGAAACTTCTAATCAAACCCAGACCAAGAGTGACAAACAGGACTTACTGACTGCTGTTTCGTGGCCTAAGTGAACTCATTAAATATTTTCAGACCAATGTCCTAAAAGGCTATTACAGAACAACCAAGACAGCTGGTGTTAAGAACCCTTACAGAGGCTGGTAGCAAAACAGAGGTCTATGACTGAATAACCAGAGACAACCTTCCTCGTTCCACTACAATTTTTAAGCACATCTTGCCATGACCTATGCCACACCTGATCTATAGTTTAGATTACACTATCAATCCTTAAGACTCAGAAAGTCATAATTTATTTTCATAAGTTTTCTACTTGAGCTGAACTACCCTCTAGTTCCTCATGCACGCAAGATGAAATTGGGGGACTACAGAATTGTTATCCCTCAGGTTTGTCTGGCACGGTATGTTTTTCTGATTTTAGGTAGCTTGTATCTCCTGTATAATTCAAAACATATTTACTTAAAACAAAACTAAAATACTTGTAACCTTAAAATTACTTAAAGGCATGTTTTTCTTCTTTTATATTGACCTGAACAAGTTTCACTATCATGCCAGTATTGTTTCATTTTCTAATAACGTTTCTTCCATGGAGGTTTTTTGTTGCTGTTGGGTTTTGGTTTGGGTTTGTTCTGTTTTTAAAGGAGCTCAAAAAAAAAGTATGAAGTAAAATATAAAACTTTTATACAAAAATCTAAAGTATGACATGTTTAAGTGCATTACATTCGGAGAAGGACCTCTAATGTCCACAACTCTGGCTTTTAACACACACAAATTCTCAACCCCTACATAGAATTATTTTATTTACTCATCAACTAAAATGCATCTTTGCCATATTAGACTGGATTTTATTACTGTCTAAAGTACAGTAAGTCAATTAACCAGTTATTTCCTAGCTAACTGGAGAAAAAAACTTCCTTTTTCCCACCCAAACACCCGTTAATTCCCCCTTCCCCACTGCATGATGTCCTGGTTTTTAGCTGAAACAGAGCTGGGTTTCTTTTTCAGTAGCTAGAATTGTGCTGCATTTTGCTTTCAGCCTGGGATTTGCTATGAGAGAGACACTGCTAACATACCAATGTTTACATTTTTGTCGCTGGAAGTGAAGGACTTTGTGTTCTGTTAGTCCACAAGCACAAGACTTAAGGTGGGTGAAGAATATTTAAATTAATAACAAGAACACATGACCTTCAAGGAGTCCCATTAAATAGATTTTTTCAGGAATTTTCTGATAAACTGTTTTCCATGGGGGGAGCAGAAGGCGAATATTTTTTTTTAAATAAATTTTGAAAAAAGGTATCACAGAAATGTAGTTATGGACACCACTTTTATCTGTAAAATTCTTCAGGCTCAAAGAGAATTTCTAGTCAAAAGTCAAAGCCCAAAATAACCAGTAACACAGCAGTTAGGTTATGATATGACCATGCTTCCTGGCAGGAATTAGAATCAGCATGTCTAACATTTGAAGTGTATGTCTCAATCAGTGGGCTTATTGACTTTCTGTGGCTTTTGCTATCTGCCTTTTCACTGACAGATAAATAAAATTACAGGCTTATTTTATCTTGATGTAGAATAAAAACAACTTAGAACTTTACAGAAACTTGTTTTCCAGTCACCTAGTATTCACCAAATCAGACACTGATAGGATGGTGTGGATATTACTTATTATCTATATACTTCTAAATGTTAACTCTTTCTCCACAAATGTTGAGTAGTAAATAAATTCTTGCAACTCTCTATTGGAGCAAGAGTATTTTGAAAAATTAAGAAAATAGGCCAAAAATTTTATTTTTCCTTTTTCTTGGAGTATGGGTCCAAGCAAAACAAAACCAAACAAAACCAAAAAACAACCTAATTGGTCTTCAGTAAGAAGCTTCTTTTTACAATGTCATCCTCTGAATATTAATGACAAGTAATATAAAGTTTTCTGGCTACATTAAAGTGGTTCTCAAAAGCAGACCACAATTTCTAATAATATTAAGCATAGCTTTAGAGTATATGGAGTGCAAATTCAAATGGGGGTCTTTCTAATGCCACATATTTCAGGTTCGTAGCACCATCGTGAATTTGCCATATAATACAAACACTGCGTGCTAATGAAAATGAGGGAGCAGACGCTCCTAAGTGTCTTATTTGTGTTCTATCATGAAACTATCAGTATTTGTAAAATCCCCAGAAGTACAGCTACTAAGATGCATTTATTATCAAGTCATGTTATTTGTTCCATAATTTAACAGTGAAGCTAGATTTCTAACAGTAAACCCCATTTTTTCAGTAGTTGCCTTCTCTACCACAGCTTCCTCTAAAAGGAATCTGTTTCTCTGAAGCATCACATGCCACATCACAACTGGGATAAAAAGTTTCCTGACATGCTTAGGAAAAAAAGGGGGGGAAAAAAGAGAAAAAGATTTAATTATCCCTACTTAAAGATTTCTTATCAACATCTATCATACATTCTTATCTAGAATGTCAGGGGCTGAAAAAAATGGCCTGAAAAGGGTAGGGATTAAACTGACCTCAAATGCATGGCAGTGGGGAAAGGCTGGTCACTTTAACCACTTCTAGGTTTTTTCTATTTTTCTTCTCTTTAAAGCAGTGACTTTCATCATGCAGGTAGCTGGAAATTCAAAAAGTACATCAGAAATAATCGCTTAATGCTGTCTACAGGAACATCCAAGCTCTGGTGGCAGAGGCAGTTCTGCCCACATATTCCCTGGAATTTGTCCTTAGAGGGTCTGTACAAGCTGTAAATAGTAAAAGCAATATTGTCCTCCAAACCAATTTTAGCTTCAAAATTTTCCACAACTCCCTGGCTACTTTCTGCCTAATCTTGCATCATGTCAAACTGGTGATTCGATTCGTATCTCCTAGGGTATGAGAAAAAATCCTGTTGTGCAATCAGTGATGCACATGCATTTCTAAGGAGTTTTGTATTAAGAAGGAAAAAATTGTCATCCTTTAAACCATCCTTCGATAAATTTATTCTCCAAGCACTTTCAGTAATTTTATCTGACCTTCTCATTAATATTGTCAAACGATAATTTAGTATGACAATAGCTTTGCTGCTCTTATTAATTCATCCTCTGGAGTCAAATCTTGTGGCCTCCATGCAGAAAAGTCTTGTATGGGATTCTGAGAGTGTTTGTCCATACAAGCATCCCAGAGTTTTATCCAAAATAAAAGAAAAAGCAGCATCACAAACATTACCATAGAAACAAACTACTACAGACGTAGTTAAAGAAAATGAAAAGAAAAAGCTGATTTATAAAGCCAACTCACAGTCTTCAGTCTGTTTAACAGACATCATGCTAATAGAATAGAAACAGATATTATTAAGCACTGAACAAATTATCAAAATAATATTACTATGCTCGTTATTTAAGCAGGGATAACTATAATTGATATGAAGATCAAATAAAGAGTCTGATTGTGCAACCTTCATAGACCTTCAGTAGCAGCCTCCTGCTTAAATTCTCCACATCATTTCATATCAGTCTCCTGTCCTACAATTTTCTCCCTGGCATTCTTTCCATAGACTGAAGATGAAAATGTGATCCCAATAAGTCACTAGGACTAGAGGTAACAGACCTTACCTCAAAGTGATATTCCAATGATGCAACACTGTGCTCTCCTTGTTTTAATCTTGTTTTATATATATATATATATATATATATATAAATACTATCTTCCTCAAGAAAGAGAAACAACTCTTACAATATAATTGTCTCAGATATAGACATGACTAAATTAAGGACACAGCAACAGCGATGAAGGTTTGTCCTTCCCTCTTGCAGCTTGTTATTCCTACCTGCAGTTTCACGGAAAAAAATAGCTCAAAGTTAAGAACTATAAGGAAGATCCAGGCTAAACTGAAGTCTTGTTTTAGACTGTGCAGTGCTTTGAACATCTTCAGGATTCCACAAATTCATCCTAATAATGAATGTGCCACTGAGCCCTTCTGCAAATTTGAGAAAGCTACATAGCACACTCCTCTGCAGAGTCTTTACTTTTTTTCTTCTGTCCTGCTGTTGACCTTGATATGCCTGTGCTGATAAATTATTTCCTAATCCATTAAATGATTTTTTTCTTACAGATAGGCCTTGAAAACTTGAATTTCATGCTAAATTATTATTCTGGTGAGACTAGGATAATGTATTTTTAAAAAAAAAAAAAAAAGAAAAAGACAGAGAAATGTTTTACATTTACCCTTATTTGCACCAATTAAGTAAATTTTAACTTGGGAATTAACACTTCAAATAGTCTTTAACAGGTCAGGAAGTTCAGTTGTGGATTGTATTTCTCTGAATGCATTCTAGAGATTTTAAAACTTCAGTATTAAATTACTTAAAATACTTGGCAAAAAACCTTCAGCCTCTAAATAACAACACAACTAAAAATACAAATCTCACTGATTTAGCAACTCTGGTGGACTAAATCTTTCCATTTTCCTCCCACTGTTGAATATCTATATGTGTTCTCCAATTTTATCACTGGAAAAAAGGGGGGGAAAAAAAACAACAAGGAGAAAAAAGCAATATGCATGATTGTCTACTTTTGGAAAAGGTAATATTTAATTCCTGATACATAGGTCCTATTTCTATATAAGACAGTGCTTATATGTAGAAGGTAGCCATGATCTGATCAGAATCATAAGTAACTGAATGTTCTGTAATAGACAAACTTTGTTTATAATTTTTAAAAATTTTAAAATCCATGCATTTTTGTTTAAGATTTCATACACCTAGAATCTGCATTTGTACTCAAATCTTTTCGATTCTTTTCAAGTAATCCTCGTTTGGTACAAGTAACTTACAAAATAAGGGTAAAATGAAGACCTGATAATAATGGTTTCAATTTATTTCCAACAACAGTTCCTTTCAACATGTAATTCTTGGAACACTGTCATTTCAATATGCTCATAAATATTCACTGGGAGAGCTATAAGCCATTTTAAGTCTGCAGACCATTTTGGGCATATCCAAGAAACAAGCAAAGCTAAATGGAGACATTTAAAATAAATACACACATAAATAAATAAATGAAGATGCAGAAGATGGGTGCATATTTTCCCTGTCAGTCCCTCCATCACATCCTTCCACACCGCATATTGCTTGCCTTTCATTCCCATATTTTAGATCTGTAGTCTTCTCTTCCTAGGCAGAAGCAATATTGATCTGGTCCAGAAATAGTTTCCTCACCTTTGGAAGAGGACTTCATGACATGCTCTCACTACAACCTTGGGACACTGCATTTAAGATGCTGAAATCCCAGCGGACAGTTAACTGAAGTGCAAGAGATGAGTTGGTGTTTTAGGTATAAATCTTGCATATTATCATCTCTGATAAAGTCATGAGGGAAAAGGGAAAGCTTTCAATTGTGTTCCCACCCATTCCCAGCCCCATCTTGTTATCATTGTGTCATCAGAAAACACCCAATAAAACATACTTTCAGCAGGCTGCATGTTCAGGTCTTTCTGCAAAAAGAGATGTTACAATTGTTCCTCTTTATATGTAACTGAGGCCTTGATTCTTCATATAGCTTTCTCCAGATTGTCTCTTTTAGTACCTCCTGCTGTCTGCAGTTATAAAAAGATACGAGAGTTCCCCAAGCCTCTTATTGTAGCAACACTGCCACAACGATTAAATAAATAAATAAAGTAAAATTTAAAAATAAACCACAAAAATTACAAAATAAAACACAGATGTGCGATACCCAAATTCTTGTATTGTCTTAAAGTGCCTGGGAATGAAATTTTTATCACTCTCCATAAGATCTTGTACAAAGTTACTGGTTTCTGCAGAGGACCCAATTAGATCTTTCATTCACTCATACTGAGAGAAGACAGCAATTGAAATCACAAGGGCTGAAACAGATAACTGCTATGCCCAAACCCTGCTTTCAGTTGCACAGATATCTACCTTATCATCAAGTCTCCAGTACTGAAAAAGCATACAGAAAAAATACATGTGTGAAAAATAAGAAGATGATACAGGTGGTGATTTTGTGATGAAAAATACATGGACATGCATGTTATAGATGCATATGTATAAAACAGCACTGCATAATGATTTTTTTTCTTTTTGCTTAATAGCTATGAATATTCACATATTTAGTAAACTTAAAAAAACAAGCAAAGTTATTAACAACTGGATGGTTAAAAAGAATCGGTATTTATTGCACAATAAAAGCTGTCAGCTCTCTGGGTATCCTTGAATTGCAGCAAACGGACTACTGCGGATACTGGTCATCTGACATAGTGAACTGCTCATTGACATGGTAATTTTTTAGGTAATTACAGCATGGTTTACCAAGCTCTTACATATGCTGTGTTAAATAAATTCCTGTCTTCACAGATGGGCTATAGACTGCTCTCTTTTGAAGCTGAAACAGCTAGTTCTGGACTCATTGCTGCTGACAGTTTTGCCCTCTTCCAGGCCTGTGGCGTGGCAATGCTGCCCAAACAGGCACCGCCAGTGCAGGACCACAGCACTGGCCTCCATTTGAGAAGGGCAAACAGACAAGGGGGCAGGCATAATTTGGAGACCAAAAATTATGACAGCTATGAAGAACAGATAAAAATGTAAGTATGAATTTCAAGGCCTGCTTTTCATAAACTAGACAGTCCTCCAATATAACTATGCTGGTTATGCTTTAACTCCCACTTGAAGTCAACAGTTCAGACAGCACTGATTTCTACGTTCCACATACTTACTGTTAAAAAAAGAAAGTAGGCAAAGTGAACGGGGAAAAAAAAAAACAAACCAAAAACAGCTTACTGATTCCTCAACATACTGCCAATGAATTTTTAATGAATAAATTTTGAGTTTGTTCTCTGTGCTGCAGAGCTCTCCCCACACTCATCTTTTTTTGAAAAACAGGAAAACAGAATTCTATTACTATTTCCTAAGACTTTAAAATGTAGTAGAAACCTCTTTCACTTCAAAGTTTTACAAATCCATATTATATTTTGAACAAAACCCTCAGATTTTATACCGTTCCTTCTCATTTATGTTGTCAGACACACCGTGGCATTAGGCTTAAAAGCTAGACAGCAGCACTGCTCCAAAGGCAGCATAGCAAACAAGAAAAACAATTAAATTTTGTATGTTTACAAGTGAAAGCCTGCTGTAAATAACCATGTCAAGTAGATCTTGCTGTGGGAAGGTGGGATCAGAATATCGATAAGAACCAACTGTGAGAAGGAAGGAATAGTGATCAGCAACAGACTACAGAAGGCAGAGCCGAAACAAGAGAGAAAACTAGATTTAGCCAAGGTATAGGATAAAGAAAAATGAAGGGGAAAAAGTAACAAAAAGTAAAGAAATTCTAGTAAGCTCAATTGGGGGTGGCAGAAGGTGATGGGGCAAGAGAATAGACAACAACTTTTCTGCTGCTCTGAATTTCCTCTGTATTTTTTTATCTACTAATTTTGATTCTCCATATACTATCTCATTTACAGTAGACTGCTTCACGCTGCCAGCACTGAATCTGGAATACTCAGACTGGCGGAACTTCCAGCTATATCAAGCCTTTTAATTTACAATGGGAGGAAAACTATGCATACGACTGCCTGCAAGACCTAAGAAACAAGAAAAAAGCAAACCAAGACCGTGTCTACTTTGTACCATACACCACTGAATAATTGTTATAGGACTAAGGTATTTCCTCTTTAGGCTTCCAAAGATATTTCTTTTTCTCCAGCCATGCTCAATGGTGAAAAGCATGCTCACCTGCCTTATTAAGAGTAAGGAAACTACCAAGTAATAGGAAATAAACAATGTCAAAGAGGAGCCAGACTGCAAGGTTTCTACTTTGTTAGCCTAGTCTGGCATTTAGAGATAATACAATAATACAAACAGTAGCATTCATTACTAAACACTTTGTCAGTAGAGTCATTTGAAACAATCAGTTGGGGTTTTTTTTAAATACTCATAAGGGCTTTCATAACATAAAATATCCCTCCAGTTCTACTTAAATCTTACACTGACTGATAAAACTCTCATCATGAGAAAGAGCTGGCCATAGTTCATTCTCTAATCATTGCCTGGCATTAGGAGTTATAAGAAATCAATTATAATCAGTATTAAAAAAGGGGGTCATCATCAATATGCCAGTAGTCTTGATAGAAAAGTATGTTAAAAGGACAATCACTAAATGTAATTTCATATGGATATCTCTCCTGTGATCTGTATAAATGTGGGAAACTGAAGGAGGAAGGAAAATGATCACTATGCGAAAGACTACAACAATGAATAAAAGCTAAGTTGATTTAACAATGCCTAATATGACAGCATGACTGCAATTAAGATTTTCTCCATAAATAAAGAGGAAAGATCACTGGAAGCTATGCAATCACTTTGATAAGCTTGCAATTCAAAATAATCCAGCAATTTTGATGTCCGGCATTAAACATCAAATGACAGGGTCTAAAGCATCACATAGTTTTGGCCTGCTGGACTTCATTGAGACATCTTAATTTGGCCATCTAAACTTGCATACTCTTTTTTCTAAAGCTTCACTAAAATAGATATTATGTATTATAATCTCTTTGTGTGCATATACACACACACACATATATCATGTGCACATACACACATATCAACTGCTACTGAACAAAAAGGGTGACTTAGTTTCTTCTCAAACACATCCACCACTTCTCAAAACTTAATCTCTGGAATGAAATCATAGTTCATAACAACCTAAAGGTACTTTCTCATACTCCTAAACGATGGGAATACTTTCTGCAGTTCTGCCACTAGACTCCTACATACATTCTTGATGTTGTAGTCTTGAGATACAACTTCATTTGTAAAAGAAACCACTCTCAAAAGACAGCAATTTAATTGCAAATAGCAGCATTTGTAGTGCCAAATGTCTTCTAAGAAAAGCAGGATTGAACCAACAGATGCTGTCCTTCTATTGGAATTCTGGCTCTTGCACTATTGGGATCTTAAAGGACTAATTCTTACAAGCTCCTCCTGCTCAAAGAAACAGCAAAATACTTCTGTGCTCATTTGAATCTCGAAATTAAAGCATATTTGTTTATATTCTGCAAATGAACATTACATCCTTAGTATGTGACAACCACTGTAGCAGATTAAATGGTCCGTGTACCAAGATGTACCTGCATTCAAAGTCAGTAGAGGGAAGGATACAGGAAAAAGATAGCTGCAGGACGCAATGATAGCCAGACCTAAAGCACTTTGTTTATTTGAATTTCTTCGCAGCCATCTGTGTCTTGTCTTTACAGAGTAGAAGTATTGTCCCATTTGCCCTTGACGAGATATAAATTAAGAAATGCTGCTAACGTACATTCTTTTTAAACAATTGCATAGATTCTAATTTCAAAGGACATTTTAAAACCATTCTCCCTTACAAAACATTAGCATATGTTTCTTAAGTGCTCCTGAAATAAAATGTGTATCACTACAGTCACATGGTGTTATTCTGCCTACAATAGCTAGTATCAGCTGCCCTGTTGTTAAGACTTGAATCAGAATTTCCTTGCTGCAAAATTTCCTTCCTTCTCTCTAGGATATATAATTTTACCTCTCAGTCCTCCTGAAAATTATAAGACAATCTAAAAATATCCTCCACTCCTGTCCCTTGTATCTCTTTTTCACCATCCCACCTTCAAAAAAGAAAATCAGCATTAATTCAATAAACAGATGAAAGCAAAATTCCTAGTTTCTTCTGAATAAGTAAAAAGTTTGATTTTTAATCAGTCTTTAAAAGTAGTATTACTTTTAATATGTTTTTAAAAGCAATAAATTAGCAGAACAAAAATGAAGGAATTATGTACATGTTTTGCTATTTGTGGGTTTGTTTTGTTGTTCGCTTTGTGTTTTTGTTTGCTTGGTGTTTGGGGTTTTTGTTTTGGGTCTTTTTAGAAGCTCTAATTAATAATAGTAAATCTTGAAATATTATTGTGCCTCAACATGCACAGCTCCTGACTTTGACACCTGTAATGTCTATCATGGCCTCACTGTTAGAACTACCATCTCGAAACGCATGTAAGATCTTACACTTAACCAAATCAACTGATCAGCGCAGCACTGACAGATCATTTTGTTTTTAAAATTACCTAGTGTTTCATGTTCCCAGAATACAGTTGGACTGATTAAATAAAGGTATTCATATTCATAATATTACTTTATAAGTCAGACATAAAACCAGACATTTACATATTTTTAGACCAACCTCTATTCAACTGCAATTCCTATAATGGCTCATGTTGGCTTGAATTAAACTTCTATTTCCCTATAAGCTCTGGTTAGGAGAGATTTTGTTCTCATATGTTGCAAAATTATGCACCCATAATTACTTTAAAATCTTACATAAACAGGCTTAATTTCAGAGTCTCAAAAGAAAACAAGAGCACATTATTTACTACAGAATTGAACAGTAAATGGAGGTAAGTGCAGATTCTGCTAATACTGATTTAGGATTCCAACAATTCTGTGAAAAAAATAGGATATTCATTTAAAACAGGCAATATCCCTTGGTTTTTGTGCCAAGCATCTGTATTGAGTGGACCTGCTACAATAAAGGCAATGCTGAGCAGAGATTCCCAGACAAATTTAGGTTTAATCATACTTAATTCATTGAAAAAAGCAGCCATGCGATTTAAAAAAGGTGAAAAGGGCAGGGGGGAAGTTGGGGGAAGAAGCAGCTGATAAGTACAAAAATAGTTAAGACAGTATCCATTTGGGAATAGAAAATCACATTTAGAAACAAAGTGATTTCATGCTGCAGATTTAACCTGGGTGGGGGAGTTATGCAAGACAGACCAAATAAACAGGAGTCTGTCATTGGGATGAAAAGACATGTAGCCTTAATAGCACAGGACATGTGAACTGTACCCCACTGTCTACCATACACACCATGTCACATAAAGCAAGCTCCTGCATTTCCTGAACTACTACTGCTACATAGTGCTATATTAAGTAGTGATAAAATTTTGCAGGGACGTTTAACAAATATAGCAGACATAAACCAAATCAGCAGAAAGAGTCCTACTGAGCTCATTTTGCAACTAATAAGGCCTAATGCAAGCAAGACTCCTCTTTAATTCCATGCTTACGTAATATAGAAACATACCGAAGTCTTTCGCTCATGGTGGCTTACCTGCTGCCTCAGCAGCATGCATACCTTTTCAAAGTCAGAATTTGGAATATCAAATTTATCTTCAACATTGTTTTTTTTTTCCAAAATAGCCATATTACAATTACAATCAACACATGAAATATCTAAATACCATTGCATTGATCTGTAAAGTCACTGGAATACCAAGGCTTAAATTCAAACACATTGGCACAACAGGTGAAAAAGTAGATGCCAAGTTTGGCTCATGAAGAGGGCATATTTTTGAGAACATTACAAATGGTAGAAGAAAGGGATCAGAGATCCAGGTCTATTCAAACTTCAAAGTGAATGTTAGAAAGTCTGCAGTTCTCCAGATGAGCACACGCATACAAGCCCAGAGCATGTGAGGATTCTACTACACTTCATACGTGCCCACTCAGATGTATCCAACATATCTATCTTTAATGATAATGATCTCAATTCTACAGTTTACAGTTATTCCACAAAAAAAATCAAGAAAGGCATCATACAGATTAAACAACTGGTCATCATGCTAGGAACTTAAATGTGTTAGCCTTTGTATTTTCTAATTAAGTTTCACTTATTTTGCTGTTGAAAAACTCAGTTTTCATTTTTATAATTTCAGTCCAGATGGATTGCAGGCTTGGATAACAACATAAAACTGGTTAATCAACTTTCATGCCGTATTTATGCTGCAACAGGGAGATTTTACTGTTTGCAGTTTACCAGGGCAGAGTGGAATACAGCCAGTGTTTTATGTACCCTTAAAATTGCAAGCTGCAGCCCACTTTGCTGTCAGTGACCCTAAACCTGCTACTAACAATCTCTTGTCTTTGCTGAACATAGATTCAGTTACATTTAATTCAAAACAAACATAATAAACCTCTAGCAAGCAGAATTATATTTCACTTGAAATATGACTTCTCAGGCCTACTGATTATCTTGTGGCAGAGAGTTAAAAAAAATTAAAAATCAAGAAAAATTTATTTCCTAATTAATTTGTTATGGTATCACTATCCTCATTCTTAATGCAGTTTTAGGCCAAGTAAAGAAATTCCTTTTACAGAAACTGCAGTGTGACTGTAGCGCTGATTATGACATCTTGACAATAGTGCTGCTTTGGTTTTACTGGAGTTATTTTCCCCAGTACACTGAAGGGGTGTGCATGCAAAAAATCTGTCAAAAGCTGGTACGGCATTCTGCGTTTTATAAATCACTTGTGGACATTTATGGCAGCAAGTAGCAGTAATTAAAATCAAATTCTATGGCAGTTCAGCAAAGTCAAGACTGATAGCAGACAACAATTAACAGTGGATATTTGAACTATACTCATTACATATAGCTTGTAATTAAGATTATTACTCATAAATTATAATGTGTAATGTGTTTTGCATAATCACATGACCAAGAGGTAGAAGAATGGGAAATTACTCATTCTTCAGCAACTGGCTTTACTGCACTACCATCATTTAAGCATTGGAATCAAACTAGTTTAGTCAAAACCACTAAGGCAATACCAGTGGACTTTGACCAATGCATTTGAATAAAGTTTGCCCTTAATAGCTCAATTCACCTACACATGAAATTTGAACAATATTAACCTATTCCACATCCTATTCCACCTCTTCTCCTTTATCTCTAATCAGTTGAGATAGCTCCTTGCAGTGAAAAACTTAAGTTTGTGGAAACCCAGCAGAAAACCCTAATCCTAGTGACTAGCTAAATGTTATTAGCACACACTTATTAAACTTAGCAGCATAATAGGGGTTCAGTAAGGATTCACCTTCAACTCCAAAAATAAACTCATTAGATGTATCTTATCCTTGTCTGTGAAAGTGAAAAAGATCAACTGTATGCTCCTTTTGGAAGCCTTTTTACTCAATGTTCAATAGTGAGAGACTTCCGATTCCCAACCTACAGTATTTCCAAGACTAAGATCTGCAGAATTGCTCAACTTTTGATACAGAGAGGAATCCTTGCTGACAATTTTCATTTCTAACTGATCCATTAATTCTAGGAAATCCTATTTGAAATAACAGAAGATTCTGCCTTGCAAAAACATGTTCTCTTATGCCTCAACATCCTCATTTCCACAACTGTCTCATTAAATCATTTCATAATAAAATCTTTACAACCTTCCTGCAATACAATTTCTTTGTTCCTCTATAAATGAAACTCTTTGATTTAATGAATATTGAAAAGAATAGGTTCCGTTATTACTCGATAAGGAATAAGAAATAGTGCTTTTAAAACTTCAGTAGGAGCATGGTTGGTGCTGGAGGTGTCAACCATGAGTAGGGGGAGTATGACTGCTGCTAATGCCACACAGATGTGACTGTTACAGTTGGTAAATGGTGCAGTATATTAAATCTGGCACTACAGAAAACCAAAAGCCATATCTACAAGACTTAGTGGAATAAGTGATCTTCCTTCTGCTAAAAACCTCTTTTATAGAATTAGACCAATAAGATATATCTTTAGTATTGTATATATTTTTAAACTCATATTGTTTTTGTCTTGTCTTTGGGGTTTTTGTTATTTTTGCTGAGATATTTCTATAATCATACAGAATATAATATGCACTGTGTACCTGAATGGTAAGGGAGTTATGTAGCTTACTAAATCACATGTACATTTAAGGAACTTCTGATTTTGTAAAGTTTAAGAAAAATACTACTGTGATTTTACAGTGGTTTCTTCAGCCATCCTTCACCAGCCTCATAGCAGATAATTACATTCACCAAAAGATTAAGCTTAACTCATGTACTCGGGCTCCATTTATGATAAGTATTTCAAGTACCTGGATACACTAGAAGGTATCCAGGTACTTAAAATGCTTGAGGTATTCCCTAGAAGTAGAAAGGCCAATATTAACTTTTCTTACAGAAACACTTCTGAACCTGCCCCTAAAGCACAGCTTATTCTTCTCAGCATCAGACACACCTATAAAATATCAGAAGACACTTCCAGTGAGCCTTAAATTATGTCAGAATTTTTTTACAACCCATCTGTCCTCAACATCAAATGAATGTCACAGAAAGAGACCCACACCTATCTATTTGCCAGACAACAGTGATATTGAGGGGTTTGTGGGGTTTTAGGATCCTAATGTTATTAAAGATTGAATAGCTGTAGTATCACATAATGCCTACTTCTATTTGTGACTTGTCAGAAACACTTCATTCCTCTGTCAGAAATGGACATAGCAAACTTTGGTGTTGATCATAACACTGTCCTGATCCACAGCCACACCTCAGGCTGTGGGAGATGAATTCTCTGAACATATGGTGTAATGAGGATGCAATTCAGCCAGGAAACCACCCTCATATTTTCTGAATAATGAGGAATATAGTGTTGCTTTCTAACAAGTCACATAAGGTATTTCCTCAGGTACCACATTTTTAAGTGTAGTCTTTCTACTAACACAGTCCCCATTTAACATGGCGAATTTAACAGCCATGTACAAATTTAAATTGCAAGCTCTTTTAAAAACAAAAACAAAAAAACAACAACAAAAAAAACCAGAGCTTTGCATAAGCCAGAAATGTAGTCTCTTCTTATGAAGAAAATAAAATTTAAGACATTTAAGCAACAAGAAAAACATAACCCATATACTCTCTCCTAAATATACCTTGTGTATCTTTACAAATTATGTTCAAACAAAAGGATATTGTACACTCGCAGGATGCATTACCTCCCAGAGCAGAGCACAGCAGAACAGACATTCCATCACAAACTCCTTCCATGCCCTGCAGGGAGCGATTTCCAATCTGCCTTAAGCACAGAAATGGAGTCTCTCTGACTATTCTATATATTATTTTGCCAGTATGCTCAGGCTATGAATGATTGCTTAATATTTTTCTTTCACCTATCTGTTTAGGAGATGCAGCAGTGGGGGAAGGCAAGAAAACTCTATTTTCACTAGAAGAAAGCTATTTTAAGCAGTATCACCCAGATTCAACCACAGAAATTTCATTTTATGTATGTTTTTAACATCTGACTGTATTCTGCTTTTTTGTGTTCTCAACTCAATTAAAAAACAACAAAAAAGGCAGAGGGGTAAAGGGCTTCAAAACACTCTGGCATGGCATCAAGTCTCCTACTTCTGTAAGAAAACCTATAGAACAACTTTAAGAATATGAGATATTCTCTCATCTGTTTGGTTTTGATTGTTGGGGTTTTTTTGTTGGTTTGGGGTTGGTTTTTTTTTTGTTTGGTTGGTTGGTCGTCCAGCCTTGTTTTGGTTTGTTTGTTTGGGGTTTTTTTTCTTTTTCTGGTGGGTTTTTTTGCCTTAGTTGAAAAGCTTCCATGGACAAGCATCCTTAAAATAGGTACTTTAAGAAAGATTCATCTGGATGTGTGTTTGTAGCTCCATAATTGAGCACAGATTTTCTTTTATCCTGATTGTTAATGATCATGGTAGTGCTAATAACACTAAGTATGTAGCAATGCTTAGGAAGCAGGTCTGCTTGGTAGCTAGCATCTGCTATTAAGTACATGAAGAATTTCTATATGTAGAGAAAGAGTCATAAAAAGAGGTTTTAATCCCAATACCAGAACTATAAAGAATGTACTTAATTTTTTTTCAAAGGGATTAGTCATATGAATAAAGCCTAAAAGATCTAACTCTACAGAGCTTCTAGAATACTTCAAATCTCTAATCAGTAAATAAAATACTCTGTGTAACCAAACCTCTTCTCTATCTTTTCTTATTTTTCATACATATATGGGATTTATTGGGAAATTCCTTTATTCGGAAGATTGTTCAGCAATTTAAAGGGCTTCAGAAATTATCCCATACAAAAAAATTTTAGTATGAAATCAGCATCATCTTCAAAAGTAGTCACTCATATTAGCTATGAAGCAAACATGGAAGCATTAGCTTTATGTTCTTATGAAATGCATACAACTGAACAAGTGACAAAATCACGCCTTAATTCCACACACTTCTAAAACTAACAGTATAAGCAAATACATTGGCTAATATGGACATTTGAAAGTAGAAAGTGATCATAAGTTATCTGAAAATTTGTTTTAGGAGCACCTAGTTGTCTAGATTTTTTGTGTTTTGTAACAGTAGTCTCATTTATTACAGAAACATACCTGAGCATATAGTACAGTTCATGAAGCACTCATGATAATCCTGTAATAGAAATCAGCTGCTCTGATTTCCTGTAAAAAGCATGATTCATTCTGGATCAAAAACAACTTAAATACTTTCCTCTTTCAGTTAAAGGTTAGAGATTTCTGGCACAAGATGTTAAATTTGATTAGTAGACTGTTTTACTGCACTTTTAACCCTTCTCCTCAAACCAAAAAGCTCTGAAAACACAAGATGCCACCTACAAACTTGGTTAGAGCTAATTAAAAAAATAAGACCATTGGCAATGGAGCTTTAATAGCAAAGTTATATTTTATTGAAAGTCCCAATGCTAAGAGTTGTGTCCTCATATAGATGACAAAATACACACAACAAAATTTAACAAGTACTCAGCTACAGAGAGGTTACTTCGTCCAGCCAAAAGCAAAAAGACAAAATATAATTATTTGGCAAGGTATACGCTTCATTTCTACCTTATGGTACTGAATGTTATTAAAAATGTTTTAAGGATTATATTCACCAGATTGCTTTTGAAAGCAAGCTATACAGCAGCATAAAACCTTTAAATTTTACTCAATCAATAGTTAGCACTTGATCTGTTCATGTCACACCCCAACACTTGTAACCTAGATATTCCAAACTCTTTCCTGGTCACAAAACCTGGGACCATCTCCTCCAATTCCTAGGAAGAAACATGGACAGTAAGGTGCCATGAACCCCTCAAAATCTGTCCCTATCATTACAGGGTAAGTGAGCAACTTTGCAAATGGGCCCTCTAAAGATGTTAATCCCATGTTACAGGTAAGAAGACAAAGAAAGCAAATGGACTTGTTGAAGATGAAAGTCCATAGAAGAAAAAAACCCAAAGATATAGAGACCTACTAGCAAACCCATCCCTTTCTTACACTGATTTCTGTTTAAGTTTTAATTCAACATTGCCAAAACTTCCTTCATAGCAAATAAACACATTCTATTGCTTCAGATTTCCACAGAAATATGCGTGTGTGATCCAAATACCCCAAGTTTTCATCTACTAAGGACTTAACCCCTATAAACTGAAAATAGCTACTACACATTGGAATAATTATTTAATTTTTCATGTCAAACTTTCTGGTTTTACAATTTCTATATCCCCTCTGGTTACTTTAAAAAATATATTGTTTTATCTTTTTCAACATTTATGTTTCTTTTTAGTATCAAAGGAAGCTGAAATCTAGGGATTTGTAGAAAAAGACTTTTGTTCTCATACAAGCATCAGTGCAGTCACAGGTTTCTGCTATAGACCTGCTGCTTTTATTTTTCACATTTGATTAAGAAATAAATATGATATTTTCCCTGTTTGCAGGGGGAAAATCTCTTCTGAAATCTGGAGCCACGCTGATGCAAAAGGAAACAAAAGCACTGTAAGTTTATTGTAAAAACACTCTGATTTCTAATTTGTGAGACAGTTCTATCCAGTTTTAGAAATGTAATTTAACCCACTGGACTCAATAAAAACTTTAAATAAGGTTACATTACAATGAACAAATAAAAATATTTGTTGTTTTGATATATATAATTCTTGAAAGTCTTCATTTCATCTTATTCTCTGTACCACTTAAAATAGACTTGATTGGAAAAACTCAATTCCATTTTTAGTAACAATATAGCAATATATAAAACATTATTTATAGATGTTTAGAAATGTCTGGAATTTTTTAAATACATCAAATAAAAAAGAAACAGTATCTTCTTATATAAAATAAGTCAAAGAACTTTTTTTGCATCTTTACTTTAGATATGCCTTGGAACCTTCTGGATTTGATCAAACAGCAAAAATGTTCAAGAAAACATCTGGATTTCCCCTCGCTTTTGAGTTTCACTATATCAAAATGCTTTCTTTAAAATATGCCAATACCACTCAAAATATAATTTATAAAGCCTTTAAGAAACTTTCATGGCAAACTTACATGGTATGTAAGTTCACTGTTTGCAAATTTGTTTTGAGCTTGGCATGCCCTTGTCAAAATCTGGCATTGCTAACTGTAGAGAGTATCTACAGCCTAAGAGTTTCTCAATAAAACAAACTTTTGGTAATCATCAAGGTCTTCTCATTTCAACCACCAAAAACACCAACACATCTCTAAAGCTGGCAAGAACTACAAAAACTAGACTTGAAAATAAGTATCAAAGCACTTCAGATTGAAACCCAGTGTTTTGTGTTTGTGAAAGTAAATCAGAATAGGATTTAGGCCACACAGTGTCTACACAAAGATAAACTTGGCCGCCAGAAAAGGGAGACAAGTATCAGGCCTCGATTCTCCAAAAGAAGAGGCATTGCTTAGATGATGAAATTCCATTATAAGATTCCTTATGTCATAAGCTGAAGACCACCGATAAGCTTTAAGTGCTTTAATACTTGGTTTGATTTACACAAATGGATTTACAGCACCGGTATTAACATCCCCTTAGCTGGATGTAATAACAGATCATCACTGACTCTTCTATGTCTAAACAAAACACATCTACTGTTTTGTAGCCACAGCTGCTGAACAACTCATTATCAAGAGGCCACTCATTTGTTGGTAATAGTAGTCAGCCATAAATGATCTGACAGGAAAATGCCTGTCTGTTGTCAAGAAATAGGCTAAGAACAACTCTTTTGTTACGGTTTAGTTGGTAAACTGTTCACATTATTCAACATACATTAATTTGGACTAGTTTCAAAGCCCTATTCAAAGGCTCCCTCTGTGTGAAAGAGGCAAACAAAACAGTCAAAAAAACCCAAAGCAACATTACTACCTTCATTTTAAAAAATTTATGAACATTGATTTTTGGCTTGTACTTCAAAAACTAAATTTAAAAAAAAAATAAAGCGTAGGTACTAAGAGGTATTACTGCTTTATTACAGACATTAATGTTTATTTAGGCTATGTAGACATGCTGACAGCCTATATACATATCTTAATGTTTAGACAGTCTAAGACATTGTAGTAGCATAAATGAAATTAGATTTCTCTTCCTGCGTATCATAAAAAGACCTTTGTTTATTCCACTATCAACATAATTATTTGTAAGCCATATTACTTGCCATATTACTGGCCCAGAAATAACTATGTAAGAAAGAAATGAGTACACATTTACAGAGAAGAGCTTCTAGAAGCTTTATCTTAACAGCTCCTCACATCATTTGATATGCTTGGTTGAACCTCTGAGTAAAAATAAATTACCATTTTAAGTTTGAAGGTGTACTTTTGTAGAGGATTAAAATTCATGCATCTTTTCATTTGATGACTGCTTCAGGCTTTCTTTTTAGGCAGCTTCAAAAAGGGAAATATATATACTATTTTAATGCTGATCTGCCTTTTTAAGGTGGACAAATATGACTTGCAATGTGTTCCAAGGGAAACAAAAAAAGGAGCACATTAAAAACTGTCACTTGTATGAAGAAAATAACTCCCAAAATCGACATTTCCACATTTCTAGGACAAATTCATCACTATCACAAGCTGACTTTTTAAATATTCTTAAATTTTCTGTGAAAGTAAACCACCTATAGCAAAAAATCCCACCTACTTTCAAGTTTAAATATCACTTTGCTAAACATCTAAGTCATTGTTAGGATCTAATGATTATGAAGCCTATATAGTCATTGATTTAATTAATAGAGAATTTCTTATTTCATTATAATTCAGCAGAATTACTGAGATACCTAATTTGAAAATGCCTACAATCTTCAGCTTTGTTCAGAATGTAATTTTGTGCATAATGTTTAGTCATCTGTGCCTACAGAAAGAAATTTGGTCAAAAGAATTGTGACATAATTTATAAAGCTCCTAGAATTATTTTGTTAACAGTGTGATTTTTCACTGTAGTAGTTACATTAGTATAGTTCCTTTTCTGGTTCTGCCTCAGTACCAGAATACAGTTTAGTTTCTCTGCATTTACTAGAATATATTGCTCCAGTACAAAAACTTTTCTATACAAATGATTGTATCCATGAATGGAAAAGATTCTACCTTATTATATAAAGGAACACAGAATATGACGTACGGAAGTGTTTTGAGAACCTTGTCCCTAACCCAGAGGTTTTCAATTCATGTCAATAAAATTAAACCCCACTTTCACAATCAGTTTTTGGAAACATTTGGAAAGGTAAACAGGTCTGGTTCAGTAGGGATTAATGCACATTCAGCAAAGTATTAAGGTCTGTGAGGAACGAAACCGGAGAAAAATTCTGAAGGATTGGACAACTGGTAAATAGAATAGGAAGGTAAATTGACATAACAATTTCTAGGTGAATAAAACTTCTGAAGTTATTTTATGCAATATTACTTTTAATAGCAACTAATAAAAATATTTTGCTTTTTAGCAGAACAGATGGAAATTTATAATTAAATTGTTTTACAATACTTTTCAGAAGCAGACTTTAGAATTTTATACCAAACACCATTATACATACTAGGAAGAGTTGCTCCTTCCAGTGTTCTACAAAAAAAGCCCCCCAGATTAAAATAAAAATACTATTAACTTCTACCACCACTCAAGACTGGTCTAAGTTCAAGCAGACAGTAGGATTGTCTCTGTTTAAAAGAACTCAAACTCTACAAGTTCTTCAGAGGAATCACTAATAGATAGATGGCATAGGTATCTTACAACCAAAGCAAGGTGCCAGAACTGTAACGTGATATGAAACATAATACATTCTTTAACTCTTTGGCGAAATGAGATACTTAGTTTTGTCTCTTTACTGGTGAGATGTTTCTAGGAAAATATTTAGCAAGGCACTGGGGCAGAGATTCTAAGAATCTCTTCACAGCCTTTTCCTTTCAGCAGAGCAAAAGACAGAGACCCGTGCAGGATTCCCATTGCTGCACATCTAATAGTAATTATGAACCTCACAATTTAGATGGATAAAAATCTTATTAAATTCTCAGCAGCATCATTTAAAACTAAAATTGAGAGATACCTCTGTAGTTACCATCTTTCAATTCTCGGGAAAATGAGCTGCCTTCAACAGAATCACCTGACAGATGTTGCAGACTACAAACACCAACAAAAAAGGGTTGTTTACCATGGTCCAGTTGCCTGACCATGTTGTATCTCAGCAAAGATCTATTGTATCACACACAAAGAGCTCATATAATTTAGCTGAGACCAATTCTTTGACCTAGCATGGAAATTCCATATTACGTTCCATCATCTTCACAGATTAGGTATGACCTTTTGTTGCTTCACTAAAAACTACTTAGAAAATACAGCAACATGCAAGTTAAATGTGCAAACATTTACTACAACAATTATAGGCCTGGCCAAAGGAAATTCCCAATGCTGCAGTCATGGAATACATGAGCAGGCATCATAAATCCAGAATCAATTCTGTATGCTGGCTTGTGCAAATAAGCTCAGAACAAATAGAAAATCCTCTGAAATTGAGAGATTCAAAGTAAATGAGGCTTTTGGATAACACTATAGTGGTTTAATGTTCTGATTTTATAAATGTTGAATAGCAGAACAGGGAGAGAACTTGCTCCTGACTAATACATTATCCCAGGAGTAATGAAACAGAACTGACAGATGTGAAAGAAAGTCATGCTGATGTTTTCTAAAGACATACTTCTTTTTTCTCTACTGAAAGAAAAGTAACAATGCTTTCCAGGGAAAAGATAGTTGCGTATAGCCATGTTTTAACATGGTTCAGCCAGGACAATATATTAATAGGACCCAGAAAAGAACAAAAACAACAAAAAAATCCTAAAGAACTAATAAGACAGACATCTGAAGTGGATAAATTAATTTTACTAGGCACAATAAAATTCTCTGCTGTGTACATCACACAGTCATTTAGGGTCTACTCCACTGTAGCTCATTAAAGATTTCTATTGACTTCTATGATCTTTGGTACAGGAGCTGAGGTTTTTGTAACTATAAAAAGAAATCATTCCAGTTTGCATAGGTGCAAATTACAGTACAAGGTAGGAAAAAAATAAAATTGAGACCCTAATGTACCCTTTTATGGCATAAATAACAATTTAAAAGGTTAATCTAGTGACACTGTGCAGGTGGCTGTTAAATGAGACCTTCTCTGGGTTGTTGAAGGTGAAGAGCACCATGGAAAAGTCCAGGACTTGTCCCTCCGTGCTGGAGGAGATCACAGTGTTGGATTATAGGACAAACTTCATTTCACTGGCTCAAAAAGCACTGAACTCCTCTTTTTTGGCATATTACCTTGATAACAGTATCCCCAAAAGAAGCTATTTTAGCACCCTTGTAATCTCAATTTTTTTGTACACATTCTGTACATATTTAGACCTAAGTTAACTTAGTTAGTTTCAGATTTCTGTTAAAAAGTGACAACCATATAGTAATGCACCTTCTTCATATGGTGCACAATGTTGGTCTCCTTCCATGAGGAGTCTTGCAGCATGAGGTGAAGGCTAGAACTTCACCACAAATCAGAGAATAATAAAATCATGTAGGCCAGAAAATAGCTCCGGAGGTCACCTAATCCAGCCTCCTGTTGAAAGAATGTCTCATTAGAGCAGCAACTGACCCACATTTTTCTTAGCCTTTTCTTTTGCTGTCAATGTACTTCTACAAGATGGTATGGTTGCCTTTTACATCCCCTTTTTTTTCAGCTCCATCTGAGCTTTGAATTTCCTAATTCTATCCCTGCATGCTGAGGCAATGTCTCTGTATTTCTCCTGGGTAGCCCATTGCTGCTTCTACTTTATCTCCTTCTTGTGTTCAAGCTCAAGAGTTCCTTGCTCATCCATGCTGGCCTTCTGTCATGCTTCCTTGACTTTCTAAACATTGCAAGAGACTGTTTTTGTGCTTTGAGGAGGTTGTCTTTAAATATCAACCACCCGTCTGGTGCCCCTTTTACCCTCGAGGGCAGTCTTCCATAAAGCCTGCCAAGAAGATCCCTAAGTAAGCCAAAACCCGCTTTCCTAAAATCCAAGCTTGTGATCTTATTCTTGCTTACTCTATGTTGAAGGATTTTAAACTCCACAGCCTTATGGTTACTACAGGGAAGGATGCCCTTACCCTTTATATATTTGACCAGTTCTTCCTTGTTTTCGAGGAGAGGATTGAGTAGAACATCTCCCCTACTCAGCTCATCATTCATCTGCCTCAAGAAACTATCTTCTGCTTGCACAGAAGCCTATTATCCTTCCAACAGATTTTGGGGCAGCTGAAGTTGCCCATGGGTACAACAGAATGTGAACATTAAAATTTATTTCACTTTCATCAACATTGCATCTCAGTGTCTATTGACAACACCACCACTGCATCCATTTTCAAAGGCGGC
>NW_010317917.1:42074-48679 GCF_000700745.2 Antrostomus carolinensis
CAACACTGCTACTCAGCTATAGGACCTGCTACTACACATGCTATCTCCTGAGAGACACAGAAGTAAGGTCCAGGCATCAGGAATGAGTTGAATGACCAGCACAGCAAAGTAGAGAATTAGTACAGTGCATTTTTATTGCCTACTGCCTTTCACTGCTTATCTTCCTACTTTGCTTATTAAATCATAACTATGTAACTGTGCTCTGATTCAAGTTGCTATAACTAAAGCCAAAGTACTTTCTCATTAGTTTGACCCTCTAATTCATATCCACACAGAGGCACACCAGTTACCCTATTTCACTGCAGTTACAGAAAGCGTGACAACAATTCAGGAAAATAAATACCATAGGAAATTGCTACCTTTGCTTTTAGACGCAAGCAAAACAAACTCCATTTGCTCACAAAATTTTTTGAACAGCATAAACAATACACTTGCAAGCCACATGATCTTTCTCTTTCATTTCAGTTCAAATAAGGAAGATTTTTCACTTCTCACTCCTCTTTTCATCATATAGTGACTTTTCCCTCCTTCATGCTTAGGCAGTGGAACTGAATGCTGATGAGAGAAAACCAGGTGCAATACTAGATAGTCACTTCTACTCTTATTCCCTGAGCTACTACCCACCCAACTCGCTATCTTTTAGTGACAGGTAAGCCAGTTTTACTAAACTGAAGTGAGTTTTATTCATATACACTAGGTTTATCAGGTCACTCTGTCATTCTTAACCAGTGATGAATAAACAAACATGACTGGTTTTGTTGACTGGAAAAATGAAAGTTTCCTAACAATTTTGACTAATATGTTTCATCTTTGTGAAAGAGGTAACAGCAGTCCCACAGCCGAATCCTACTGAAATTCCCTGTTCAGGAGAAAGGCATCTCACCTCCAAAAATACCAAGAGATTTTTAACTACCTTTACCTGAAAGCTCAACAAATAGCAACGACATATTTTAAAGCTCCTTATGCGATGAGGTATGCTTCTTAGCTTTCCAACAAAAGATAACAATGACAGATCATTGTCATGCCAATCTAATAGAGCAACTCATAATTTATGGATGAAGATTCAGTACAGGGTAAACATTAGAACCTACGGTCAGATTCAGCTTAAAAAAAAAAAAAAAAAAAAAAAACCCACCAAAGAAAAAAATAACCACAAAAACCCTCCATTGTCTTGATTTATAAAATCTCTGACAACACGAAGTTGGTAAAACTGCTACAGATTTGCAAAAGAAAACAAAGATCAAAGTAATAAACTTAAGATCTTTGGGATTAGATTAAAAAGCTAATGCAACTTCTTGAACCAAGTATCCAATCAGTAAAAAAAATTCTTATTACTTAATATTAAATATAGAGCATAAACATTTTTTTTTTTTCATTTTTCCAGTCATTTGCATTCATATTTGGATACTGTCACAAAGCTCCCATGATGAGGAACCAAAATGCAGGGATTCTTTCCTTTTTTTTTTCCTAGCCATTTTAATTGTGTTAGCTGACAGACTAAAATTGCACATAATTATACAGGAATAATGGCTTAGTATCTAAAATTTTAATTTCCAATTAAGTGAAGTATAAATACATTGGGAATTTTAAGTTTGATTCTTTTTTTTAAATTCATGTTCCAAAAGTAAGTATTGGAACCAGTTTAAACACCTCTTCAGCCGTGAAGCTGTGAATCTGTTGTTAGCCAAAATGATTGAAATTTCACTCCTCCACTCTGCCAATCAAGTCAAGTGAGTTTTTATACATTTATAGAGATAATGCAGCCTAAGGTCTTGCAGGAATCTAGAGCTGGAAGCACTGCAGGTCCTTTCAGTTCTTGATCTTTTTTCTCAGTCCATTTTCACATCTTTCCCAGCCAGGGAACACCCAGGATCTCACTCACAGACACTCATGGTACAACAAACCAAAATGAATGTAGCTCTGATGGTATTAAGGGATGGATGGAGGAAGGGATAGGAGGGTGAGAGTGAGTGGCAAACCAAGGGAAGCACAAAGCATACTTTATAAGGTAGTGCAACTCCTAATTTCACAGTACTAACACTCCAAGTCATGGCATTTACATGGGCTTTAAAGTCTACCTTTCCATGGCTATATAAAAGACTAAACAAAAAAACAAGTCTTCTGCAAAAGAACAAAGCCCCAAAAATCATACTGTGCTGCAATAATATAAACAAAAAATTACAATATGCTCAGCACGTCACATGATCTTTCTATTAATTTATCAAATACTACCTGAAATACTCTTTTTTTTTTTTATTCCAGACAACGTGGAAGGCTATTCCAGAACTTCATTCTCCTAACAGCAATGGAAGCAAATACTAATTTCCAGCCTAAATGCATTTATGCTTCATTTATATCAATTTGATCTCATAAAATTACTACTTTTAATTTAAAATAATCCTTCTCCAACATTTACTACAAATTTTCAGAAAGAGCAGTTATTTCCTCTCTCAAGCTTTATCTTGCTACACTAAAGAAGCCAAGATCTTTTTATCTCCTACAATAAGACTAGTTCTTTATTTCCTTCGTAATACTAGCAGCACTTTTCCACAACTGCTCCTGTTTCAAAAAAAAATAGACACATACCTACTACTGCCAAATTATTTTCTTACAGAAGTTAATAAAATCTTTCAGTAATATTAAAAAAAAAAAACAAAAACACAAAAAACACAACAGTTCTGTACAGACTTCATACATGACAATTTGAAACTACAGACATGTGGATTTTAGTATTTCCTAACCAAATCTCAGAATAGACTTAATTCTAGAATGGCTGCCACTGTTGGCAAAATTAAGGAAAAAAAAAAAAACAACTCATCAGCAGTAGGAGGGATGGAAATTTGAAATTGGCAGGAAAAGTCACCCATGGCAGTAAAAATTCTAAGAATCATCATTTTTCTCAGTTTTTTCTTTGCTTATTTTTGATATATACAATAAGTGATGGAAACTGATCTGCATCTTTTCCAAGCTCTGTTATACAGTTTTACTTTGAAAGTCAGTTTTGCTCAGGCTTGAATAAAAGGGTTTAACCCCCGCATCCACCTGGGCTGTTAATTTGGAAGAGTTTCACTTTCTTATATTCAGCCTCTGAAAGAACTCTCCAACTATGTCAACATATTCAACTACTGCAACTCACTTCAGCAATAGTATCCAGTATAATCTATGACTCCCACTCCACCATACACAGATCATGACTTGCAACTTTTATTTTTTAATTCAGATTGTAATAATCTGTAAAGAACTCAAAGCATTCTTAAGAAAAGGTGTTGCACAGTGAAGACACAAATGATACAGAGTGAAAAAAATAAAAAAGGGTGTGGGAGGGAACAGGAAAGCAAAAGAGCAAAGCAAATGGCCATGCTTTCTATATCTCTATCACTCTTTAAGAAGGTTTTTTGTTACTACAACTATATATATATATTTGTGATACATATGGTTATAAAATAAGAGGAGCAACACTTGAAACAACAGTTTTAATTTAAAAGTTATCTAGATTGATTGATTATAATTAAGTAATTAAGTATAAGCAAATAGTATCTTTTGGTTAGCAACACAACTGTCATTCAACGTTCAGTGTTACAGGGAAAAAACTGATCATTTTATACAAGCTGAACCTACGCAGCATAAATTCCTGCAAGCTTATATCAATCACTGTGACCTTAATAACTCTTAAATATAGATATGTGTATGTGTGTTTGTATGTAGAAATATATAAAGGTTCCCAGTAGTCCAATTTCTATTCAAATCCTATCTGGAATTCTGTTTTTCAAGGATGTATATGTATACATTTGACCCAAATGTGGAAACACCTCTTGAAATTTTAGGATGAATCAAATAGCTATCAGAACTTGATTTAAAAACACTGATATTAAAAATTTTTTTATTAGGGTAAGGTAAAACAGTGTGTATCATCAACAGCACTTTCTTTTTAGAACGTATAGCTTTAGATGTACCCTGTAGCATACCTCCAGGATGCAGATTTCAGCACAGCTCCAAGTGAGTCAAGAATTAGGAATGTAATAGCTAGCTCAGAAAGGGAGAAAAGGGAATCAATAAGAGACATTTGATAGGCCTGTGGAAGAAGACTTAAGTCACATTTCTTAACTGCCTCATATAGAGTTTGAAAAAATAAGAAAAAAAGACCCTGCTAGTATGAGCCAGCAGAAGGTAGGTATGCCACTGACTCCCTAAACACGTACCCCTCCAATGACAGTCCCACTTCACATGCTCCTCCTTGTGATATTGTACAGCCAATACAGTATTCTTAGTTTCTGTGGGTGCTATTTGAATTACCAAAGAATAAAAATTATTTTTCTTCTGCTACTTATTGGTTCTGGAAAAATAGTTCCCCATATAATTCCTGGGATCTGGTCTATAGGTCAAGAGTTAAGACACAAGTTCAAACATGTACACAGCAGTTACATCTTTTACACAGCTCCCTGTTAAACTGCAATGGAAAATGATTTTGAGAAAGAAAAATTTTGGGGAAATAATATGGACATACTATTGCTTAACAGAAAAGGACTCTTAAATTTCGTGTAAGCCAAAACTCTGAAATTTCATGTAAGACAAATGTACAATGGTCCCATTAAGAGACTGTGAGGAATAACACTGGCCTTCTATTTGATGAAAATTACTTAGTAATTATGATCTGCACTGTATGAAGTTCTGCCAGAGAGTTCCCTGTGAATTAAATTTTAAAAGTTATGACTCAGTTAAGCTACATTCCTTCCAACTGGCCTTCTTCCCATGAGTCTTAGACAGGAGGGTATTTGTTTGCCACTAATCTTGAACCTAGGCTTGAAGCAGCTCAAAATTGGTTAAGTACACTGTGTATCTCTTCCATATTTACCACATACATATCAAAAGACAGATGAACAATTTAATCTCCATTTTCAGAAACACTGTATGGCTGCTAAAAACATCTTTCAAAAGGACTTCCTATTGCTTAACAGCTTGCATGAGTATTAGTAGGTTAAGATTAAGAAAAGGAGTTGGAAGAAAATATATTTTAATTAACACTGATTAAAATTTAAGACTTGAGGCAAGAGTATGAATATGAATTACAATTCATATACAGAATAATTGTCCTTTGCTAAGTACAAATAACATACACAGGAAAATACTACAAGAGAAGTGCATATCACACCTTAGCTATTATGCAAAGTTAAGGACATGAAAGTAACCTTTTTGGTTTGTTATGCCTTCCTAATTCAATTAAATGAGAATAAAACTAAGGTGGGGATTACATTTGCAAAGACATTTAGCATCATTAACAGTGTCTGCTAGAGAGCTTTTTTCCTTTTTTATTTCCTAAAAGAGCATGGCCTTTACAACTCTCTATTTTTTAAAACAGAAAAGATAGTACTTAACAGTGAAAGCCTGTACAACAAAAGTTTAAACCATATACAGTTTATTAATTCCATTGACAAGGAACCCATCTGACATGATATCTGTTTTTTCCACAATGGCATTAACTCCCATCACCCAAAGAAAAATTAAAACAATGCCAATATTTTAGTGCAACCATCTGGGAGTGCCACAATTTCTCATGGCCTTTTTTTGTTGTTAAAACAAAACCAAAACTTGCTTTCTTCCAATGACACGTCCTCAAAAGGACTACAGAATGAAATTCAGATTTACATTAATTTAGGGTAAATTTCAGCCCTTCACAGTTACCACAGACAATGCTCTTAAAACACATGAATATGAGTGCACAATAAACTGTTACAAGGATATACAACAAGCTAGCTACTCCACTGTGCAGACACTCCCAAGGAGAGCTAACACACTTCAATTTGTGCACCAAGGTGAGACATCTAAATCATCCCTTCTACAAAAAAGCAGTATGTGTGAGGAGCCAGCTCACCAAGCATGCTCAAAAGGGAGCCTGAGATCACAGCACTGAAATAGAGCTGTACTGGTGTTTTTCTGCAAGGAACACAACTTTTGCATGCTAGTCTCAGACACAGCTCCTCCAAGCATCTAAAGCCAGTTGTGCAAACAAACAATTTCTGTGAAATATGCTTAGTGTAAACAGAAACTTAAAACAGACAACAAAAAAACCCCAACTACACACCATAACATCCACACAAGTACTACTCACTAAAATTAACAATGTAGTTTTTACTAGAGAGGAAAGAGGATAGCTTCTTGATCTCTACCCTTAATAATTAAAATAATTATAAGTCTGAAATGGAAGCAATGTATCTTTATTTACACCATTTTTCTCTTATTGGCTTATAATGGAATCTATAGAATATCTATCTGCATATCTTGTTAGCAGTGCTCAGCACATTGTCTACAGACAGTTTCTCCGAGTGTCAGCTTTCGCACATCAATCTGACACTAGCTTTCGCTTTCCTTTTATCATACTGAATAGCTTAATTTCTACTGTGTTTCTCCATTTGTTGAAGCTTCTTGTAGAAACCATATTTATGACCCAGATACTTAAAATTAAATGACATTACATTTCCATTCCTAGAGACCAGTGACAAATAAGAAGCATCAAAGGATTTCCTTTTAGATTATGTGCTGTTGTCTCTATCTTCATATTGATGCTCAATTCCTACAGAGTAGGTGTATTGGGTTTGCATGGCAAGGTT
>NW_010317918.1:0-2644 GCF_000700745.2 Antrostomus carolinensis
TGGCCACAAGGACACACTGCTGGCTCATGGTGTCCACCACCTGCCTGCTGTCCTGCTGCCCACCAGCACACCCAGGTCCTTGTCCTCAGAGCTCCTCTCCAGCAGGTCACCCCCAACCTGTAATGGTCCATGTGGTTATTCCTCCCCAGGTAAAGGACACTGCACTTGCTCTTGTTGAACCTCATTAGGTTCCTTTCTGCCCAGCTCTCCAGTGTGTCCAGGTCTCATTGAATGGCAGCACAGCCTTCTGGTGTGTCAGCCACTCCTCCCAACTTTGTGCTTGCTGAGGGTGGATGCTATTCCTACATCCAGGTCATTGATGAAGATGATTGCTGAAATCTACTTACTGGGTAGCAAAGCCAATCTATAAAATAGTGGTGGCTTCTATAAACACAAGATCAGCCCAACTAAAGGTTTGAGGTGTTTGGGGAAAGCAGGTGTTAATACATTTGAATGTTTGAGTGTTTTAATTTGGTTTTGTTTTGCTTTTTAGGGTTCAGATTTAGAATCATAGAATCACAGAATGGTTTGGATTGGAAGGGACCATCCAGTTCCAACCCCCCTGCCAGCAGTAGGGACACCTTCCACTAGACCACGTTGCTCAAAGCCTCAGCCAACCTGGCCACAAACACTTCCAGGGAGGAGCAGCCACAGCTTCTCTGGACAACCTGGGACACTGTCTCACCACCCTCACACTAAACAATTTCTTCCTCACATCTCAGCTCCATCTCCCCTCTGACACTTTCAAGCCATCACCCCTTGTTCTCTCACTCCCTGCCCTTGGCCAAAGTCCCTCCCCAGCCTTCCTGGAGCCCCTTCAGGTACTGGGAGGCCACTAGAAGGTCTCCCTGGAGCCTTCTCTTCTCCAGGCTGAACAGCCGCAACTCTCTCAGCCTGTCCTCACAGCAGAGCTGCTCCAGCCCTCGCATCATCCTCGTGGCCTCCTCTGGACTCGTTCTAACTGGTCCATGTCTTTCTTGTGTTGGGTTTTGCAAGTCCTTCTTGGGATTTACAAGTCCTTCTATGCTACCACAAAGAGCATAACAACAAATAAAGGGAAAAAGTCATCTTGCAGGTCCAGAAGATGGAGCTTTAAGTAAAGACACAAAAAATCACAGATTCATAGAATCACTTTGTTTGAAAAAAGACCTTTAAGATCATTTAGTCCAACCATTACCTTAACACTGCCAAATCCACCACTGAACCATGTCTCTAAGTGCCACATCTACACATCTTTTAAATACCTCCAGGGATGGTAACTCCACCACTTCCCTGGGCAGCCTGTTCCAATGCTTGAGAACCCTTTCAGTGAAGAAATTATGAAACTGGAATGAAAATCAGTGTTATTTTGATCTGTGTTTTGAAGGTTTTTCCCTCATACTATTTTCAGGCATGAGAGGGAGGCATGGACATCTGAGCAGGCTGTAGCCATGAGTGGGACCAGGGACCAAGCATGGTGTTGGCCCTGTACACTCCTTCTATTCTCAGTTCTCTTCCACAGTCTCTGCACTAACCTGGTCATCAACTCAACACATGAGAAATACCCAAATGAACTACAGTCAGCAATTCATGGAGAGCTTTGTGGCTCACCCTAAAGTGGACACCTATGTCTGGTAACTGAACTGCTCTTTGCTGTCCATCACCTGCACTAACTAGGAGAAGACTTTTGACAACACCACAGAGACCTAAATTAATGTGTCAAATGTATATACTAAATCCCACCCAATAAATGTTTAAAAACTCAAAGTGCTTATATCACACCCCAAACCACTATGATGTCACAGGAGACTTTAGAGGCCAAAAGTTGGCCTCTTTTCATAAGGGCAACTAATGACAAGACAAGGGAAAATGGGTTTAAGCTGAAAGAGGGGAGGTTTAGATGAGATATTAGGAAGAAGTTCTTCACTGTGAGGGTGGTGAGACACTGGAACAGGTTGCCCAAGGAACTTGTGGATGCCCCCTCCCTGGAAGTGTTTAAGGCCAGGCTGGATAAGGCTTTGAGCAACCTGATCTAGTGGAAGGTGTCCCTGCTGCTGGCAGGGGGGTTGGAACTGGATGATCTTTAAGGTCCCTTCCAATCCAAACCATTCTATGATTCTATGAAAAGCATAAATAAGTAGAGATAACGATAGGACTGATGATCATTGTGAAGGACAATGTCCACATGACTATTGTGGTGGACAACGTAAAGAGCGATGAGGACAACATGGAAAGAAGTAAGTCACAGATGCTGAACTTCTTCATCTTGTTAGAAATAATGTGCAGATATTTGCAAGCTCTTCCTTTTCCTCAGGGAAAAAAATAAAAGTGATTTGGACTGTATTTTAGGTGCATATTTAGTAATGTCATTTCTGCCGTAGTAAGAAATTCTTGAATAAGCAAAAAGAGTAAATAAAATATCTGCAGCACAATTCCAGAATGGAATTATTGCAACAGGCCATTCCCACTTATTGAAAACACTGGGCAAATGTTTACAGCCAAGAAAAACAATACACAGCACATTAAACCATCTGCCCAACTCTTGTATGGAGACAAACACCGCTCCCTCGAAATTTTTCTGATGAACAACTCCAGTTATTTGCACCAAAGTAAAATTATACTATTTATACTATACTGTTAGAGAGCAGTGTAGGGGAAAGGGATC
>NW_010317919.1:0-323 GCF_000700745.2 Antrostomus carolinensis
AGGCTCAACACCCCCAGTTCCCTCAGCTGTTAAATAAGAACCTGCCTCTCTGTAACCCTGCTCATTCCAGAGGGTTTTCCTGGAAGCTCTGTGGCAAACGTGGTTCTTTTCTCTCTTTAAAATACCTCATAACAGTGACTCACGAACGGGACACGATGTGCTCCAGCCACTCAGGGAGAGAGTGAGACTGACGGGATGAGAACAGGTTGCCCAGGGCAGTGGTGGAGTCCCCATCCCTGGAGGGATTGAAGAGTCGTGTAGACACAGTGCTGAGGGACATGGGTTAGTCACAGGGGACTGGTCAGTGTTGGGTTCATGGTTGG
>NW_010317919.1:369-632 GCF_000700745.2 Antrostomus carolinensis
TGTGACTCTGTGAACAGTGTCACTGGTTCTGTGCAGGTCAGTGCCCAGAAGAGAAGCTATCGTGGAAGAGGAGGGCACACAGCGATGGGGACAGCTAAAGAGACTTAAGTGGGTTTTTTTTCCTTGACCTTGAGAGGTTTGAGAGGTGGGTCTGTGCCAACCTCATGGAATTCAACAAGGCCAAGGGCAAAGTCCTGCACCTGGGTCAGGGCAACCCCAAGCACAAATCCAGGCTGGGTGGAGAATGGCTGGAGAGCAGCTCT
>NW_010317919.1:814-2394 GCF_000700745.2 Antrostomus carolinensis
CTTTAAGGACCCTTCCCACCCAAACCAGTCTGGGATTCCATGATTTATGCATCACATCATTAATTTACACAGAGCTCTTATGCAGAAGCAGGGTGGTGTAGATGTGCTCAGGTGCTCCTCCATCATGTGCACCAGGGTCTTTAAAACTGTCCTTGAGGTGGGGAAGGAAACACAAAGTCACCTGAATCGAGCTCACCTTTGTCTCTGACGCTTTCAGCAGGTTCAGGACCTCCCCTTCGCGGGCGTAATCCAGGGGGGTGTGTCCCATCTCGTTCTTCTGCAGAGGGTTGGCACCTGGTGGTGAGAAGAAATTCATAAGGGATCAGAAAATTCATAAGGGATCAGAAAATTCATAAGGGATCAGAAATTAATAAGGGATCAGAATTCAATCTAGGGGCAGAAGGAGCAGGAAGCACATCTTGTGCCTCCCGTCCCCTCCTAACCTTTGCTCCAAAGGGTATGTGGATGAGAAAGGGACAATGTCCAACCAGTGGTGACATGGACGGGTGTCCAGGGGAAGAAGAAAAGGAATTGTCACTGCTCACAATTGGTTTGGCAGGAAAAAGCTGCTGTGAGGGATGAGAGCACGTGGTCACCAGAATAAAAACACAGCTTCACAAAAGCACCAGTTCCCCGTCCAGTGGGAGCCACATGGGACCATTAGAGCTTCAATTGGACACGCTGCCCCTTCCTCTGTCACTCCGAGCTGGAGCTGGAGATGGCTGCAGTGTCTGCTGCACAGCTGCCACCCGAAGGCACAGGAGCAGCTTCTGGGGGCAAATCCAATTTAATAATGATATTAAAAGAGAATTTAAATTCTTTAGAATGTAATTAAAATTAAAAATAAATCAACAAACCCCAAAGACTGAAGTTGAAGGAGTCAGATGGACACCCTCATGGAAACACACCTGAATGGAGGGAGTTCCCTGTCCTCCATCCTCCATCCATCCTCCATCCTCCATCCTCCATCCTCCATCCCCCTTCCAGACACACCAGATTGCAGAAGAACACGTAAAGTCAAACTGGTCCCAGTTGCAGTGATGGGAAGTATATAGAGGAGATCATGGACAGGGCAGTCATGGATATTGGGAAGAAATTGTTTGGTGTGAGGGTGGTGAGCCAGTGTCCCAGGTTGGGCAGAGAAGCTGTGGCTGCTCCTCCCTGGAAGTGTTTGTGGCCAGGTTGGATGAGGCTTTGAGCAACCTGGTCTAGTGGAAGGTGTCCCTGCTGCTGGCAGGGGGGTTGGGACTGGAGGAGCTTTGAGGTCCCTTCCAACCCAAACCAGTCTGGGATTCTATGAGATGAGGAGAGAGGGGCACTGGGGAAGAGCCAGGGACGGTTGGTGCACTCTGTGACTCCACGACAGCTGTCACCCACAAGACACCAAGGACTATGAGAATGAACTTTCAAACTGGCCTCAAATCCCTCAAGTTGGTGCTCGAGTTGACCATCCCACTGGTTCTACAGCTTTATCGAGCCTTCAGAAGCAGCCTGGCGAGAGAAGAGCCCGTTACTCTGCCCCATAGCTCTGGCTCACTCATCAGTAAAACAGGGGGGACATGTCCTGGTGTGAGCTGGGC
>NW_010317920.1:0-9672 GCF_000700745.2 Antrostomus carolinensis
ACAGTGACCCAAGGACCCAACAGAGGAGCAGTGCATGTTGGAAACCCTCTCATCGTTGAGATTCCCCACCATTGACCCAAGGATCCAAAGGAGGAGCTGGGAATGTTGGAAATGCTCCTTCTTACACGTGCAAGACCTTTCTGAGAAGGATGCTTGGCAGGAGTCGCTCAGCAGACTCATTCCCAACTGCCTTCCCCGTTCCCCTGGCATTGCCCCCTCCTTGTCCTCCCTACCTTCACCACGAGGATGTATCCCTCAGGGGGCAGGAGGCTGATCTCGTTCTTCAGCTGCAGCACGGCCCGCACCAGGTCCATGACGTTGCTGTACACCAGGTCATCGGTGCGGTCCAGGTTGGCGGTGGGGGCTGGGTGGATGGATTGCTGGGGAACAAGGATATGACCACTGAATCATGGAATGTGGTGAGTTGGACCCACCAGGATGCTGGAGTCCAACTCCTGTCCCTGCACAGGACAATCCCAACATTCACACCATGTCCCTGAGGGCCTTGGCCAAATGCTGCTGGAATCTTGTCAGGCTTGGTGCCATCAGCACCTCCCTGGGGAGCCTGTTCCAGTGCTCCACCACCCTCTGGGTGCCTCAAGAACCTTTTCCTCATGGCCAACCTCACCCTCCCCTGCCACATCTTCCTGCCATGTCCTCTGCTCCTGGCATTGGTTGGTGGCCAGAGAGAAGAGATCAGCACCTGCCCCTCCTCTGCCCCTTGGGAGGAAGTTCTAGACCCCCAGGAGATCTCCTCTCAGTCTCCTCTTCTCCAGGCTGAACAAACCAAGCACCTTCAGCCTCTCCTCACACCCTTCCCCTCTAAACCCTTCCCCAATGTTGTGTCCCTCCTCTGGACACTCTCCAGGAGCTTTAGATCCTTTTTATACTGGGATGGAATGGGATCAGGTGGACCAAAGGGGGCAAGGAGGGAAAGACCAACACCTATGGGGAGCCCTGGCCAGACCCATCCACCTCCTACTCCAATGCTGCTGGGTCTGTCTGACCCCTTCGTGGTCTGAGGGAGCCCAGATCCAGAGGGATGATGGAAGTGGAGGAGGAGGAATGAGATTGTGGAGATGGAGGAAGAGGATCAGGACTGTGGTGACCTGATCCAAGGAGGTCTTACCTGCGCCCCAAGTCTTGGAGGCTTCTGGGGTGGCCCTGTGAACTCCGCTATGCCATCAGTAAGGGAAAGGAAGGAGATTCACTCCAGCTGCTCCCATGGATGCTGCAAGACCCTTGGGACCCCCATCACATCCCAAACCACCCTCCAGCAACATGTCCCACTGTGGCTGGACACCTTGACCCACCCCAACTGTGTCACCTCCCCGCAGGGTCAGACCCCCCGGCATTGGACCCCCACATCTGGGGCAGGCAAAGCTGCTCCCCATGATCTGGGGTTTCTTTCATGGAGGATCCCAAAGCCAGGAGTGATACGGCCCCAAAGCTCCTGACAGCTCAAGTGGGTGCTCTTGGGTGGGGGTCACGGGCAGCCCCCCACCCCATGCAGATGTGGGCACTCACTGTAATCCGTCTCCTTCTCTGGGAGCAGCTGTGGGAGGAAGAAACAGTGAATGAGAAGCACAAAATCCTGTCTGGAGACAACAAAGAGGGAGGAGGCATCACCATCTCCTCCTAAAGCTTCTGGTGGAGAGCTCCAGACCACCAGTATTTCACCTCATTAACATTTTTAGATTAATTTTCCCAATTTCAGGGGTACAATATATGAATATTTATCACCCACCCATGCCAAAGCACCCCCAAAAGAAGGACCTTCCAAAGACACCCTGACCCAGCTTCTCCAAGGCCAGCACCACTCACCGGAGGAACGTTGTTGTTCATAAACACCGTTGGGTCCTGCAAAGGGGGAGAAACTTTGTGAGAGGAGGGGAAAAAAGGACAAAGAAAGGGGAAAAAAGGGATTTTTCCTCATTTCTGGGAGATTCAGGATAGAATTCAGAGGAACACATCTCAGAGGGTCTGGGGATGTGGGAGGGGAAGGGGCTTCATGCTCATTGATGGTCCCATCTCCATCCCATCTCATCGCCCTTATTCATTCCCCACCTGCTCCCAGAGTACCAGAAAACTCAAAATGCTGCTTAAAAAATTAAAAACTAAATAAATTTAAAGAAATGAAGCTGAATTGTTGCAGCTGCTCAGATTCTGACAGCTCCAAGGGGTGAGGGGAGTTGGGTTTTACTTCACCAGTGGCATGAGTCCATCAAATAAAAGACTTCTCCTTCCAAGCCTGGCTCACCACAAGCTGATGAGTTAGTTACCTCCAGCCCTTACTTCAAAAGTGTTATAAAATCTCATGAAGACCCAACTACAAGGATTTAAAAATCATCCAGATTTTCAAATAATCATTTTTAAGCAGCTCCAGGAGATGTTTTTACTCATGGGTGTGGACAATAAAAGGGTACAAGAAGTTTGGCTGCTGGAGGAGCTGTTCCTTCAAGGAAAAGTGACTTTTTCCAGCCATGAAGAGCAACCTCAGTGGTTGCTGTGGCTCTTCTACCACCTTCATGAAGGTGCAAGAGGTGGAGGTAGCTCAAGGCCACTCACCAAGGACTTCTCCTCCTGCCGCAGCCACTGGTAGTCCTCCACCATCTGCTTCTGTTGCTTGTCCAGGACCTGCCTCATCTTGAGCCTCTCCATTTCCCAGAGCTTCTGTGCTTCCTCCCTGCTGCTGGGACGGAGAAAATCTTCCTCCTGGTGTGTAGAGCTGGTGGTGACCAGGGGGTTCGGGAGCCAGAACCTCCCCTGGATTTTGGCACAGGAGCCAAAGCCCTGCTTGGTGTATGCAAGCCATGCTCTGGGTCCCAACAGCCATGAGCCCTCAAACTGAATCTGGGGAGAACTTGGGTTTCCAGCAGGGAGAAGAAACCACCAGCTGACCCCATATCTCCCATCACTACATCCCAGCATGGACTGGTCCAGCATGCATGGACCAGTTGGAGAAGCAGCTCATCATCCCCATGGTGTGGCCATGCTTGAGCATCACAACGTGCACCCCAACACCCAGCTTTGATTTTGGGACTGGAGTAACCAAGTTCAGGCTGCAAACCACTGCTTGTATTTTGGGTGACAATGCTGAGCATGAGGAACCAACCCAAAGCCCCAAGGAGGAGGAGCAACCACCAGCCCCCTGCTTATTTTTTGGGGACATCATGCCAGTTGCTCATCCATCAATGTGCCTCCACCGGGATGTGCATGCAGATGTGTGTAACGAGGGGGTGAAGACACCCCATAGCTCTTCATGGGTGGTGGAGACACCTCATAGCTCTTCATGGGTGGTGGAGACACCCCACAGCTCTTCATGGGCTTGATCCCTCCAACCCACAAGCATCACCCATGGGAGGAACAGGATTTGACCCTGTCACAGATGGTTTGGAAGCAACACTCAAAGCAGAGGAGATGGCAGAGCAGAGCAGAGGGTGGTGCAGCCAGCATCCCTCCCACCAAGCCCTCGCCTCCCATGAGGTCCCTGGGATGAGGTCACCCAGGACCAGGATATCTTCTGGATGCTGTAGGATGAAGGAAATCCTTCTCTTACCCTCATGCTGTGACGTTTGAAGACGTTGTGGCGGTTGAGCGGTGGGGTGTGCAAGGAGTTGGCTGGAGACTGGTACTCGATGGGGCTGGTGAGCGTAGGTGAGCTGGCACACAGACCCTCGGGCACCTGCGGGTGGGTGGGGGGAGCGGGCAGCGGGGTGGCACGAGCACAGAACACGGGGGGTTAGTGCGGACAGACGGACAGACGGAGCAGACAACGTGGGGGAAAGCAGCTTGGGCATCAGGAGGAGATTCAATGGCAATATCCTCCCCAAACCCAAGGAGAGATGACTTGTACACACACAGAACATGAGTGCAGGTTGTCCTGGCTTTGTAGAGCTCCCTAGAGATCCTCTCCAAGGACAGGCAGGGAACACTGTTTTCCGGTGGGATAAAATCATAGAATCATAGAATGGTTTGGGTTGGAAGGGACCTTAAAGCTCATCCAGTCCCAACCCCCCTGCCAGCAGCAGGGACACCTTCCACTAGACCAGGTTGCTCAAAGCCTCATCCAACCTGGCCACAAACACTTCCAGGGAGGAGCAGCCACAACTTCCTTGGGCAACCTGTTCCAGTGTCTGACCCTGGTGGTGTTTCCACCCTGATGCTGCAGGGACCAGCACTGGGCCTGGTGGAGGGAGTGACCTGTGCTCCTCCAGGCAACCAAAATCCCAGAATCCCAGAATTGGCTCAACTAGAAAAGCCCTTGAAGCTCATGGAGTCCAACCACGAACCCAACACTGACCAGTTCCCTATGACTAACCCATGTCCCTCAGCACTGTGTCTACACGACTCTTCAATACCTCCAGGGATGGGGACTCCACCACTGCCCTGGACAACCCCTTCCAATGCCTCAGAACCCTTTCAGCAAAGAAATTCTTCCTCACATCCCATCTCAACTGCCCTGGCCACAACTGGAGCCCATTTCCTCTTGTCCTGTCCCTTGGGCCTTGGTTGAACCCCCCCCCCCCCACCTCTCCTCCCAGCCTTGCATGCAAACCAGATGGTGCCCAGCCTCTCTGACATCTCCAAGGGATGGACAAAACATGGAGTGGGCAGGGCAGGGCAGGACTGAGCCCTGAACAGTGTGATGTCCAGCTGGCAAGGCAACAGGAGGAACCCAGTGGTGGCATGGGGCACCTCAGAACCCCAAAAGTCATGAGCCCCCAAGGGCTTGAGCTCCAGGCAGAGCTTTCCAGTGTCAACCCCTTTGCTCAGGTCCCTTGTGGGATGCTTCATCCGTGCAACCTTACCTGGAACTGCAGCTTGGGAGCCAGGAGGTTGCTCTGAGGTGGTGGCTTGTACTTGGGTCTGCTAGGCTGTGAGGAGCAGAAAAGGGAGAAATGCATAGTGGGTGTGAGCCCAGGGAGGTCCCACTTCTGCAGGACCCATTGGTGGGTCGATGTGGGGTGATGAACCTGCCTGCACTGACCGCACAGGCTCTGCCCTCTCCTCACCTTTGGAGGTGGCTCCTGGAAGGATGGTGGTTCCATGATTTTGGGTGGTCGGTGGCGGTTGTTCCTCTCCTGCTCCTTGGCCAACTCCTTCTCCATCAGGTAAATGTCACTGCAGGGGGGGGACAGAGCATGACAGACCCAGGAGGAACCATAGAATCATGGAATGGTTTGGGTGGGAAGGGACCTTCAAGCTCATCCAGTTCCAACCCCCCTGCCAGCAGCAGGGACACCTTCCACTAGACCACGTTGCTCAAAGCCTCATCCAACCTGGCCTTCAACACTTCCAGGGAGGAGCAGCCACAGCTTCTCTGGCCAACCTGGGACAGTGTCTCACCACCCTCACACCAAACAATTTCTTCCTCACATCTCAGCTCCATCTCCCCTCTCCCAGTTTGAAGAAGGAAGTGTTGGTACATCTCCCATACCCTGGTGTGGGGATACGTGAGCTGGGTGGGCCATGGAAAACACAAGGGAGCAAGGAGGGATGGGAAGAGAGAAGGGGAAGGACTGGGAGGACAGGTCCTGGCTGACCACACCAGCATCACCATGGCTGGCCCTAGTGAGATGTGGGGTCAGGACTCCCCTGCAAGACCCCTCCCCGGGAAGCAAAGCATTTCCATTTCAGCCCAGGCACCACCACCACCCCAGGGTGCAGGTGGGCTCAAATGTTTTCAAATAGTCCTTTGAGTTCAGATTTGGCCAGAAAACTCCAGACCCAAAATCTTGCATGGCTTCATTTTTCTTCTTCACCCACTTGCCCATCTCTCCATCCAACCACAGACCCTCCAGCCCATCATCAGTCCCCAACCTCCCTGCTCACCTCAAGCTGCAAACCAAGTCCTTGAACTTGGGCCTTTCACTGGGGTCATAGTCCCAGCATCGTGTCATGAGGGTGTAGAGGACAGGAGGGCAGAGATCAGGCTTGGGCAGGCGGTCACCCCTCTCCAGAACCCCGATCACATCCTTGTTCTCCAGCCAGAAGAAGGGCTGTTTGCCATAGCTCAGGATCTCCCACATGCACACAGCTGTGGGAGCAACATGAGCAACCTCAACTGATGCTAGAACTTGGAGACCAACCCCTCACTTGGGTTTGTGGGGACCTGGTGACAGTGCCACGCTTTACTGAGTGACACCAAGTCACTTGGCTCCTCAGCCTTTCTGGTCCTTGGGTGAAAAATGAAGAGGAAAGAGCTGCATGTTCTCCTGGAGAGCTGCAAGGAGCCCAGCTCCTGGTTGCTGTTGGCCATAGGGCTGTTAGGGATGGACAGATGGACACATGAGTGCCAGAGGCCATGGGGATGGGTGGATGGGGGGGAGGGGGGTGGATATTTGCAGGGGGTAGAGTTGAACTCAGTCCCTTGAGTGTCTGGAATTCGCTGGAGGAGGAGGATGAAGCACTTAGTGATGGTTGAATTGCAAGGAGCTCTGCTCCAGGACCCCTGGGCAAGGTTGGGATCACCCCCTCACTCTGGAGCAGGATTCATCCCTGTGCATTGAGATGTTTCCACAGGAGGTGGACAATGCCCAGGACCCTGTTCCAACCCCATCCCACCACTCACCAAACATCCAGACGTCACTGGCTGTGGTGAAGCGGCGGAAGTTGATGGACTCAGGTGACATCCACTTGATGGGGAGACGGGTGACCGACGCTGGAAGGAGAGACAAGAGAGTGGCTGTGTTGACTGCAGGAGGGATGGAGCAGTGAGGTCTCACCATGGTTTCTGCCCCCACAGGGTTGGAGTGAGCCCCAACCCCATCAAGCCACCCTTACCTTTGTAATACTCCTCATCCTCGATGTACCTGGAGAGTCCAAAGTCACCAAGCTTCACACATTCTGGGGAGGCCACCAGGATGTTCCTCACAGCAATATCCCTGCAAGGAGAAAGACCTTTGGCTGGGATGGAGAAGGGATGGTGAAGGTGAGCTCACACCTGGACAACTCAGCTGTAAAAAGGGTCTGCAGCAAAGGATGCTGCCAGCTTCTGCATCTGCCTCCTCCTACTCCCTTGTCCTCCTGAGGTCCCCGCTGTCCCCTGCCTCTCCCAGCATCCTGCCCACCTCCTCTTCCCTCCTGTCCTACCTGTGCACGCAGTTGATGGCCTCCAGGTAGGCCAGGGCTTTGCTGATCTGCAGGGCGTAGAGGATGAGCGTGGGCACGGGGAGGCAGTGCTTGTTCTGTTCCAGGTATTGTCCCAGCTGTGAGGGGACAAGTGAGGGGGGCTCAGGGACTGAGGTGACCAAGCAGGGGCAGGAAGGGTGGCAGAGGGATGGGATGGGCTCCAGTGGTGGCACCCTGCTCACCTCTCCATAGGGATAGAGCTCCATGATGATCCAGGTGGGCTCCTCTTCTGCAATGCCGATGAGCTTCACGATATGGGGGTGGTCCAGTTTCTTCATCAGCACTGTGGGGACACCATCAGCAATGGGGGGCTCATAGCACCCCAGAGTGGTTTGGGTTGGAAGGGACCTTCAAGCTCATCCAGTCCCAACCCCCCTGCCAGCAGCAGGGACCCCTTCCACTAGACCACGTTGCTCAAAGCCTCATCCAGCCTGGCCGAGAACACTTCCAGGGAGGGGGCATCTACAACTTCCTTGGGCAACCTAAGATCATCGAGTCCAGACTTTAAGATCATGGAGTCCAACCATGAAGCCAACACTGACCAGTCCCCTATGACTAACCCATGTCCCTCAGCACTGTGTCTACACGACTCTTCAATCCCTCCAGGGATGGGGACTCCACCACTGCCCTGGGCAACCCCTTCCAATGCCTCAGAACCCTTTCAGCAAAGAAATTCTTCCTCACATCCCATCTCAACTGCCCTGGCCACAACTGGAGCCCATTTCCTCTTGTCCTGTCCCTTGGGCCTTGGTTGAACAGACCCACCCCCACCTCTCTCCACCCTCCTCCAAGGGACTTGCACAGAGCCACAAGGTCTCCCCTCAGCCTCCTTTGCTCCAGGCTCAACACCCCCAGTTCCCTCAGCCACAAGGGAACTCAGCACACTTGTGCTCCAGACCCTTCCCCAGCTCTCCATGTCCTTCTCTGGACACAAGAAGGACAACATCCTGCACTGCAACAGCAATTTGTCCCCAAGGAGGGACCAGGAGACACCAGGGCAGGGTTCTACCATCCTATCTCTAACATCCCACCATTGCAGTGCTGCAAACATCACCAGACCACCCCACATCTGCCCTCTGCCCCACTGTGTGAGCCATGGGGTGGGGCTGAGGGGGGGTCTGTCCCCCCCATGAAGGGCAGCAGGACCTCTTGGTGTACCTGCTTCACTCAGGAACTTGTCCTTGTTCTCCGGGCTGCAGTCCTTCTTGCAGGTCTTCACAGCCACGTTAACCCGCTCCCCTTTCTACAAGGAGAAGAAGGGGTGGGGGCTGCTTTACCCCACTCCCCACCAGCCATGGAGGAGGCAAGCAGGGCAGGGAGAGGGTAAGACACTCACTGGGGTGGTGTAGATCCCCTCGTAGACCTCTCCAAAGAAACCTTCTCCAAGGATCCTGCCCAACGTGACATCTTCTCGAGAGATCCCATAGTGCTGGACTATGATGGACAGGGGACCAGGGCAGAGGTGGCACCACCAGCAGGCAGGAAGCTGCCTGGACCCCTGCCCACCCCATGGGTAGAGTCCTCATGCCAAGCAGGAGATGTTGGCAATCCTTGGGTACCAACCCAAGGGAGATGGAGACATCACCCCCTCGACAAGGACAGGTCCTGCCCCATGGTCCATGGGGTGATCCCAGCTCCTCCAGCTCCTCACAGGGATAAGGTGGGCAGAGCAGGCAAATCCTTGTTCCCAGTTTTGGGGTAATGGGGTGGGAAATTGGGGTGGGCAGGAGGAGGTGGAAGGGCTTGGTTGGGGTGCTGGGAGATGGGTAAGAAAACACCTAGAGAGGGAGGGTCACCTACCTCCAGACCTTGGTCTTGAAGATTCATCAGGGATTTCAGCATAAATATCAGAGTCTAGGGCAAGAAGGAGGTTGCAGGCAGGGACTCAGGCAGCTCACAGGGCAGCTCAGGGGGTTTCTTGCAGCATCTCCATGGGGTCCAGTCACCCAACCCAGAGCAGCCCCCATAGTCATTGGGAGCATGTGGGACACCAGCCTGATCCTCCCCCCCAGGATGTTCAGTTGCATCTCAACCTCCAAGCAAAGGGCTGGAGATGTCCAGCTCCATCAAACCCCCAAATCACAGAATCCCAGACTGGTTTGGGTTGGAAGGGACCTTCAAGCTCCTCCAGTCCCAACCCCCCTGCCAGCAGCAGGGACACCTTCCACTAGACCAGGCACCCACCCTGCCCTTCAACACTCCCAGGGAGGACCAGCCACAGCTTCTCTGCCCAACCTGGGACACTGTCTCACCACCCTCACACCAAACAATTTCTTCCTCACATCTCAGCTCCATCTCCCCTCTCCCAGTTTCAAGCCCCGGGTACTGGTGTCCCACAGTCCCACCTGCACCCCCTGGACTGGTGGGAAGGAAGGAGAAGAGTTAAAAACTCACCCACGCTCAGGCTGTCGGACAGCGTGGACTGTCTCTCCTCCAGGTGCCTGTGGGGTGGGAGGAGGTTGGGGGGTCAGGGAGTGGGGTTGGGGGGTCCAAGGTGGGGTTGTGGGGCCAGGTGCTACTCACGGGATCTGTGGCAGG
>NW_010317921.1:0-775 GCF_000700745.2 Antrostomus carolinensis
CTGCTTGAATGTTTGCTGTTGATGTTAGTCATAACTGGAAAATTTTCTCATGCAGTGATAGCAAAGGAACTATTTCATGGCCCCTGCAGTTTTCATTTGAAGTATTGTTAAGAAGAAAAATGAGCATGAATTTTAGCTTTTTAATCTTTGGAAGGATGTGACTGGCCATCTAGCATTTTGTGGTGGTTTGACCCACAGTGGGACCATGCAGTCCTGCATTCACACCCAGTGAGATGGGATGGGACACACAACAAAGGGGGCACGGGATTAGGAATGAAGGACAGGGACAGCTCACTCACCAGTTATGGTCATGGGCAAAAAACTTGGGGAAGAAAAATCAATTTAATTCATTACCATTCATCTGAGTAGAAATAACAACCACATCTTATAATACCTTCCACCCACCCCTCCCTTCTTCCCGGGCTCAAATCACTTTGCTCCCCATTTCTCTACCTTCCATGCCCAGAGGCACCAGGAGCAGGGAATGGGGTTACAGTCAGTTCACCTATGCCACTCTTCACAGCATGAAAGTCCAGGAACAAGATTCACAGATTCACAGAATGTTAGGGATTGGAAGGGACCTCGAAAGATCATCTAGTCCAACCCCTCTGCCAGAGCAGGAACACCTAGATGAGATTACACAGGAAGGCGTGTTCCTAAGCAAGCTTCCCAGAGAGTCATGGACCTCTTCAGGCTCAGCTCCTAGCTCTGGCATGTGGAGATCCACCCCTGCTGCAGACTCACCCTCCCACTCTGGGGGTCCACCCCCACTCTG
>NW_010317922.1:0-4509 GCF_000700745.2 Antrostomus carolinensis
ACCCAAACCATTCTATGATTCTATGACTCCTCTAGCATTTGGTTATCTGCATGACCTCCATCAATGATCACTCCATTTCCATTCAGTGTAAATAAACAAGGTGGTTTGCTTATGGGGTTTTTCCTTTCACATGGCAAATCCATCTTGTGATGCTAGGGAAGAACTATAACCAACCATGTTAAATTTGTAGTTTCATTGATTCTCAGGTGTCCGAAGATACTGAGGGATATGAGCTGTTTTTCTGTGAATGAGAATACTGTGCTTAAACTGCTACAGTAACAGAGAAAAAATTGATCCCAAATTTGCTTTTTCCATAAAAGTGACTCTGAGCAGATCTTTGATTTAAAGCAAAAGTAGTAGCAACAGGCATGGAGATTCCACAGTGTTTCTGGGCAACCTGTTCCAGTGTTTTACTACAGAACAAAAAATATATACATTCTGTCTAACTGTAGTTTTCTCCTTTGTGACTCGTCTGCTGCCTCTCATCCTTTCACTGCCTACCTCTGAGAAGAGGCTGGCACCAACTTCTCTATACCTTCCCCTTGAAGACCTGAAGGCAACACCAAGATCTGCTTTAATCATCTCTTCTTCAGCCTTATGGAGCCCAGTTCTCTCAGCCTGTCCTCATACATCACATGCTTCAACCCCCTAATATTCTTAGAGGCTCTGGATTTCCTCCAGTGTGTCAATCTCTTGTACTGGGTAGCCCAAAACTAGATGGGGTGCTCCAGTTGTGGTCTCACAGAATGACTTTTATATTCTCACTAATGAGGTGCAGTGTGTGGTTGGCTTTCTTCACAGCCAGGACATGCTGCTTGCTCATGTTCAGTTTATTGTCTACCAGGACACCTGGTCTTTTTCTTTCCCATTCTCTACTGGTGCATGGGATTATTCCAGCCCAGATGCAGGATTTTTGCACTTGCCATTGGTGAGCTTCATGTGGTTCCTGTCAGTCCATTTCTCCAGCCTGCTGAAATCCCTCTGGATAGCAGCTCTGCTTTCCAGAATATTGACTTCTCCCCTCATTTGGCATCATCCAGAAGCTAACTGAGAGTGCACTCCTTCTGATAATCCTGATTGATTGTTAATAAAGGTCTTACACATTATTGGCCTCAATTTCAATACCTGAGGGACATACAGCACTAGTAGTTGGCTACCAGTAGGACTTTACATTGCTGATCACTACCCTTTGAACATGCCAGTCTGGGGAAATTTTCATCCTTCTTACTATTCCAGTCCACATTTTTGACAGTCTCACATAATATTTTGTAGCCAAATTTGTAAAGGCCCTGATAAAGTCAGGGTAAGTGACACACATGACTCTCCCCTTGTCCACAGAGCCAGTCATCTAACCACAGAAGGTAGTCAGGTTGGTCTGGCATGGTTTGCCTTTGGTAAATCTAGTCTGGTTGTTCCTTTTTGTCCTTCATGTGTTTCAATATGGCTTCTGGGATGGCTTACTCCATAATCTTCCCAGGAATTGGGATTAGGCTGACTGTTCTACAATTCCCTGAGACTTCCTTCTTGGAGATGGATGTGGTGTTTGTCTTTCTGGTCATCAGAAACCTCCCATGGTAGTCATGACCTTCCAAAACTTAGAGTGACATTGGCCACGTCTCTTCACACCATGAGATACAGCTCATGTCACGCCAAGGATCTGTGTATATCCAGCTGGCTTAAATGTTCCACTCCCACAAACTGCCACTGTGCTCAGAGACCTGGAAGGCCTGGAGACAAACCTTCCTAGGAAGAAAAAAACCCAAACAAAGATGTAGGGCAAACCAGGCACTGAGTACCTGAGCCACATCCATGTCTTTGGTCACTAGTTTCCCTGCCAGACTGAGCTGTGGGTCCACATTCTTCTCAGCCTTCCCTTTGCGGCCAGTGTGCTTGGCTTTCATCTCTCTCACCATTTCCAGCTCCCTCTGAGCTTTCAGTTTCCTGACTCCATCCCTGCATCCTTGGGCCACGTCTGTCTGTTCCTCCTGGGTACCCTATTGCTGCTTCCACCCTCTGCGTGCTTCCTTCTCGCATTTGAGCTCAGAGGGGAGGTCCCAGTTTGGCCATGCTGGCTTTCTGCCACGCTGGCTTCCCTGCTGTCCATCAGAATGACCTGTTCCTGGGTGCTGAAAAGGAGATCCCTGAGGAGCAACCACCTGTCCTGGACCACTGTGCCCTGCAGAGAATTCTTCTATGGGATCCCACATAGCACAGTCCTAAACAAGCTGAAATATACCCTAAATTCCAGAGTTGTGATGCCAGTATTTCCCTGGCTCAGTTCTTTCAGGATATTGAACTGCAGAATATCCTTTGCTGCAGTCTGGGCTGCCCTTGACCTTCACATTGCCCAGCTCTTCATCTTTTTTCATGAGTAACAAGTTGAATGACTCTCCTAGTCATCTCATTGATAATCTGCATCAAGAAATTGTCATCAACATCTTAACATGATTATTTATGAGAAGGATTTGATTTCCTGAAATGTCTAGTTCACAATTACAGACTAAAGAAGGCTGAATAAGTTTCCAGAACTAGCGGGTAATTATCCAGACAGAAGCGTTTAAAGCTCTCCCACTCCTTATATTAATAGGAGCCACAATATTCCCATGCTGACTATGAGGGGAAAAATCAATAGCAGCAAACGTACATTCATATTGATTTATCTTCCCTTTTGGTTTTCTAATTTAGTAAAGGCTACTAATGCAACATTACATAAAGATCCTCAGGAGAGTAAAAAGCCTAATGAGATCAGGTAGCACCGTGTGTTCTCTGGGAGGGAACTGACTTCACTGTACAGAGTCAACTGTTGAGCTGCCCAGTACAGGGAGGCCAGCACGTAATTTTGAGGGCATTCTTCCAGAGAAGTGGACTGAAAGGAGCCATCAAGATGACTCTTTGGAATGGTGGCCCAGGGTGTTGTTAGAATATGTGTGTTAGAGAGGAGAGGACCGAGGAACCAAATACTACGATATTTTTTTTTTCCAAATATATTGTACATGTATTTATAGTATCACAGAATCCCAGACTGGTTTGGGTTGGAAGGGACCTTAAAGCTCATCCAGTCCCAACCCCCCTGCCAGCAGCAGGGACACCTTCCACTAGACCAGGTTGCTCAAAGCCTCATCCAACCTGGCCTTCAACACTTCCAGGGAGGAGCAGCCACAGCTTCCCTGGGCATGTCCCATTACACACATCTGTTCAGAACAGTTGGTAACCTTTGTCAAACCGAGTTAAAATGGGTTTTCTGGTCATGTGCAAGTTCTTATGCAAATATTTGATTATAAAGATGTTATTTCATGTGTTGTATGAGGAGAAAGGATTGGATTATGCAAATTATCAGTTTGCTTCGCTTACTCATTCTAATCAAAGGGAAACAAATGGGGAAGGGGAGGGAAATGTTTTTACATTTTGATTTGGAAATCAAAGTTTATGACTGTCCAGAACACCAGAAAACTGTCTTGTGGGAAAATAAGTCAACTGTACACACATACATGTTAATATTTAGAGATGAAATTAGGACATGATATAGTACAAACCATGGCATGTTTGGAAGGATATAAAGCTTCAGAAACCAACTTTCCACAGCCATGTCAATCTCATACCACTATTTCTTGCACTGCATATTAAATCTCAAGCTAAAATATAAAATCATTATAATATAATAATTAAAATATTAAAATATATACTTCTTGTTACGTTCCAAACATGAAAGTCCCAAAAGTTATCAGATGGGAACAGCATTATCTGTATTCTTACTGTAGATCACCTCTATGCACAGATTCATGGTTGGAAGTAGTTCCTGCATTTCATAGTTGGGGATTTTTTTTTTTCCTCCCTTTTTTTGAGGAGAGGACATTCATGAGGGCACTGTAAAAAAGTAGGACATCAAAGGACAAGGAAAACAGCAGATTATTGAAAAATAAGACTGAATAATTAGGTCATTGAAAGCCCAGGCTCATAAAGGTATTTGGTCCCAGAAGAAAAGCTGATAATCTGCAGCTGAAAAAAAAAAATCACTTTAGCAGTGGTTTGAGTGCACATTTATAAAAGTTGAGTTCTGTCTCCCCAGCCCCAAATTCCTAATTTTTCTCAAGTTTTCATTAATTTGGCCATCAAGACATTCTACTGGAGATGTAAATGCAAGAACAGTCTTTGTCCCACTATAATCGATGGAAAATTAATTTTCATTAGTCACTATTATTGGACCATCAAAAGTTCTTGCTTATGAAGAAGGATTGCATCTTCATTGAAAGTACCACAAGATAAGGTGGCTATCTCCAAATGGCCATGACATCATAGTTTATAAACAACTGTGTTCAGATGGCTCTTTCCCAGTTGTCCCTCAGCAAGGATGGTGACTCCTGCCTGGAGCTACAGTCAGACTGGTTTGGTTCAGCACTGAGATTTGCCTTTTTCCTTGGGGCGGAGATTTTACTGTAACTATGATGTCTTTACTCAGTCCTTTGGTTCCAAAGGTAGAGAAGATCACAGAATCCCAGAATGGTGGGGTTG
>NW_010317923.1:0-8281 GCF_000700745.2 Antrostomus carolinensis
CTTGGAGCCAGGGGAGCTTTTCGCTCTCACATGGTGGTACTTTCCCCACTACCAAAAAAATGCTTCCCCAACCCCCCCAAACCCAACACAATTTGTTAGACAGGCTTTAATGGAATTGCTAATTGGTGGGATTAGCAGCCTGGGTAGCCTTTCCCTGGTCTCAAAGGGCTGTCAGGGCAAGGCGGGTGACTGACACACAGCCAGCAAAAATGGAAACATGGGCAGGAAGGTCATGGGAGAGTTTATAAAAGGGGATGGACCCTGTGGGTCTCATTCTTGGAATGAAAACAGGGGGGTTTATGATGGGGAGAGTGCTCTGTGAGGGAGCCCGTGTCTCGACTGTGGGCCATGCAGCCCACCAGCTCCCTCCATGGTGGTGAGTCAGCGGGGATGGCTTCAAAGCGATCCCCTGTCCTCCCTGACAGCGGGATCCCAGCCCGGCGGAAGGAGCCACCTGTCCTGGTCACAGTCCCTCCGCAGCGTGTGACACCAACCGCTCCTGCCCATCTGCTCTGGCTGCGCCGTGCGATGCCGTCGGCAGGATGGAGGGTGGGCTGGGCTGGTGTGGTGGGGGCTGGTGTCCCCTCCATCTGCACAGCAGGAAGGAGAGGTTTGTCCCTGCCTCCTGCCATCCAGTGGGCTCTGGCTGGGCAATGCAGTGGGACACTGGCAGGAGTGTCCTTGGTACAGCAAAGCCTCTGCCCATCCTGACTGTCTGATGCCATCCCTGGCTCAGGCGTGGGCCGGCTTCCAGTGCTTCCCAGGTGGTTCAGACAGGTCCAAGCACATTCACATCCACCACCTGCACAGACAGACACCTCGTGTCCGTGCTGAACTTGGCCCCTCTGATCCTGTACAGGCACCGGCTGCTCAACTGGCAGAAGAGCAGAGCTCAAACCTGAGCTCTGGCGAATACGGCGTGGGAAATATGATCAAATCACTGGGTCTCTGGGCCTCAGTTCCCTTCTCCCAGGAGAATAAAAGATCTTCCTGTTTCCTTCACAACATGAGCACCTGTAAAGGGTCTGGAGCACAAGTGTGCTGAGTTCCCGGCTGAGGGAACTGGGGTTGTTGAGCCTGGAGAAAAGGAGGCTGAGGGGAGACCTTCTGGCTCTGTCCAAGTCCCTTGGAGGAAGGTGGAGAGAGGTGGGGGTGGGTCTGTTCAACCAAGGCCCAAGGGACAGGACAAGAGGAAATGGCCTCAAGTTCTGCCAGAGAAGGTTCAGTTTGGATATCAGGAAAAATTTCTTCACTGAAAGGGTTCTCAGGCACTGGAACGGGCTGCCCAGGGAGGTCATTGAGTCCCCATCCCTGGAGATATTTAAAAGATGGGTAGATGAGGTGCTCAGAGATCTGGTTTAGCAGTGGACAGGTACAGTTGGACTTGATGATCTCAAAGGTCTTTCCAATCAAACGATTCTATGATTCTATGATTTGATTTTCAGGCAGGGCTTGCAAAGAGAGTGTCTGACCATGGGTGCATCTCCAGGCACCACTCCAATAACCTTGCTGCCAGCAAAGACATTTACAATGGATTTTTTTTCAGCCTGGTAGTAAAACCTGCCTTGTTTTTAACCCTGGTTTGGGACACCCAGCATGCAGTGTCACCGGAGGTTTGCTCCTGGGTCTGACAGAACACACCACATGTTGTCACGAGGCTTTGCAAGAAAGATAAGCCGTTCATTTAAGATGTGCTCTGATGCCATGGTGACAAACAAGGTTAATCAACTCTGGGCTGACAGAGGAGATGCCTTGAGCTGGCTGCACAGCTGGCCTTCTCCAGGTCTCCAGAGTGGTCTCTGGACTCAGCTTGCATATGGTGACAAAGGGGGAAGCTGCCTTCCCTCAGTGTTGCTCCAGGGAGGGATTAGCACTGGTTGAGAAAGTTTGGTGGTCACATACGGGAGCCCGGGGACAGTTTTGACTCATGGCATTTCAAACCCAAGGCAGGGGAGTGGGGCAGTGCCAGCACATCTGCTGGGCCAGGGTGATGCCCAAAGTGTGTGAGAAATGGTGCGGTGGTGGCTCTTGCTGGGGACCCACAGCTGGTTCCAACCTTCCCATGGCAGCAGCTTCACCCGATGGATGGAAAGGGGACAGGACAAGTGCTCAGAGTCCCATCAAATGATCCGAAGTGGGAAAAGGAGATGAAGGTTTTTCCCATCAAATCTCGGTGGTTACACTGCTACAAGGCAGAGGCTCAGCAAATCCCAACATCGTGCTGGAGACCGCGACTGGCCTGATGATCGTGGGGCTGCCACCGCTCCAGGTCTGACTTGATGCACAGGAAACCAGCCTGTGATGAAGATTAGATCTGGGTGGGATCTGAGGAGGTCACTTAGCCCTGCAGAGATCTCCAGTGCTCCAAGCCCCATCATCTCTTCTGAGGTCCCACCTGGGTGTCTCACACCCCTGGCAGGGGTTGCCCTGGGGACAGTGGGAGATGCTGGGGGAGAAACAGAACCTGAGATGCTCGTTGCTCACCAAAAACCAGGAGAATAAACAACAAAATCAGGCGTGAAGCACGCTCAGCAGCAGGTCTGGAGATGCTCTTAGGTGGGTAAACAGTAGGGGCAGCTGCCAGCCACCCCCACCAGCTGGGCTGGGACCAAGAGAGTTGTGAGCAACCCCTTCCCTGCCAGCACGTCCTCAGCACCCGCTCCACTGCCTGGTGCCCTGACCATGGCTGGTCTCTGCCAGCAAAGGGACACCAAAGCAGACAGATGAAGAATGTTGGTGTGACCAGACCCCATGTGCCTTCTCAGATGTCCTTGCCCAGCCAGGGAATGCCAGGGCAAACAGAAACCTCTGCCCCAGCCTTGCCCTGAAAGCAGGTTGTGATGAGCAGAAGGTGGCACGCAGGAGAGGACACTGCGCTAAGGAACTGGGTTAATCTGAAGGCAAAGTTCCCTCAGGTTAGTCTTCCATGGGAGTCCTAACTCCCCGTCGACCTCCAGCCAGGAAGGACTCGGGAAGGAGGGCGGAGGCTGAGATGTTTGTTTTGGACAATCTCTGGACAGCAAAAGGACAGGAAGGGCTCTTATCTTCAGGTCTGGGCAAACTTTGCAGCAGCTTTGGCCTTTGAACACCACCAGTGTCCTTATTGCGATGAGCCCCCCATTTCAGAGAGTCCCAGACTGGTTTGGGCTGGAAGGGACCTTAAAGCTCATCCAGTCCCAACCCCCCTGCCAGCAGCAGGGACACCTTCCACTAGACCAGGTTGCTCAAAGCCTCATCCAACCTGGCTGAGAACACTTCCAGGGAGGAGCAGCCACAGCTTCTCTGGCCAACCTGGGACACTGTCTCACCACCCTCACACCAAACAATTTCTTCCTCACATCTCATCTCCTCCTCCCCTCTGCCACTTTCAAGCCATCACCCCTTGTTCTGTCACTCCCTGCCCTTGGCCAAAGTCCCTCCCCAGCCTTCCTGGAGCCCCTTCAGGTACTGGGAGGCCACTAGAAGGTCTCCCTGGAGCCTTCTCTTCTCCAGGCTGAACAGCCTCAACTCTCTAAACTCATTTCTCTGCAATGTGTTTTGTGTGACAAGATCTCCAACATCTTTCCAAACCCCACTGTCCTTAATCCATATAAAAACCCCCGGGGAAGGTGGTGAAAACCCAAACCAGGGCTCAAGCGAGCAGCAGTGAGAGGAGCTCAACCTGCCCTTGGAGGCGAGTGGTGGCCTCAGCCCTCGCTGCACCCAGCAGCCCCCACTTGTACCCCCCAGACCTCCCCCACATCCTGCAGCCATGATGGGGACCTCAGCAGGGCCACGGGGACTGTCCCTGGGGCTGCTGGAGCACTGCTGAGTCCTACATCTCTGTTTGCAGGGGCACACCCCAAATTTAAGATCACGGCACCAAGACTCACTCAAGGGTTCCCAGGAGAAGTCTCATCTGGCTGGGACATCCCTGCGACACAGAACCAGGGCTGGTGTGCAATGATATTTCTGTGAGAATGAGTCCTCCAAGCACACAGACTTCAGCAGAAACTGCATTTACTGGGGAAAAAAACCTTCCTGTAAGAGCCAAATATTCTGTAATTGTCCATGTGGGGCTTCCTAAACCAAGGGTAGAGCCACCCCCTGGGGTGGGGGCCACTGGCTTAGATGGTCCATTGGTAATCTTAATGTTTCCAGAAGTCTGCTCCAAATGTCACCTGGGTGCTGTGTCCTTGCCCTGGGAAGACAAGAGCTTTCCACGCACAGCGAGGGAAAAATAAAAAAACCTGTTAAAATTTCCATTCGTGTCTCTGCAAAAAAACCCCCATAACTGTAAGAGGAGTAAATAAATGAGTTTATTAGCCACGAATCCAGCCCAGCTGTCTCGGAGTTACTCATTGTTTTGCTGGCAGCTTTGGACTGGAGCCAAGTAGCCGCGCTCGGCCGTTCCCTGCGCGTGGACTTGTTTTTAAAGCGCAGGGAACGGTGCTGGGTGGCGTTTGGCTGCTGTGGTTTTGGGTGGGGATGAATGTCTGAGGCTGTGCAGGATGCTCTGCTCCTCGCTGGGGTAACGAGCCCCTCGCTAGCACCTCAGGTCGGGCTGGGAGCTGTGCAGGACCACGGCTCACCTGGATCTCTGCTTCTGACTGGGAGAGCAGCTTTGCTCCTCATCCTCAGGAATTTCCAGGCCCAGCTGACACCTGGAGAAGGACCAAAAATAAAAGTGATTTTCAGTCTGTATGGGATTGTTTAGGCAGCTGCAGCGTGTGGCTTTTTTTAGGGTGCCCAGGTGGAGCACAGAGCATGGACAAGGGTCACCTCTTCCTCCAGCCGCAGCTGGCAGCAGCTGGCTGGGAGCACTGGCAGGAGCGGGGGACACCGCACAGCCCCGGCTGATGGCATCTGTGTGGCGCTCTGGTGCACGCCCCAGAACAAAATCTTGTCCCCTTGTCCAGGAGGTGGCTGGGCAGATCCTCCCCTGCCGCCCCGGTCATGCTGGGGGTGGGAGAGCGGAGTGGGCAGAGCTGCAGGTCCCACTCCCCGCGGGGAAGGCGAATGGACGTTGTCTCTGCACCCACCCCAATATCCAAACAGCGAGTGAAGGGCGGGGATGTCCCCTGTCATGGGGAAACCTGCAGGCACTCACCCCCACCTCAGACTCAGCTCTGCCACCAGCCACCTCGCCGACAAGGTGACGTGGTGGCTTCGCTTCTCCATCAGACGTGCTGGGGTCCTGCAGCAGCCGGGAAAAACAGTCCCTCTCCGGCTGTCCCTCTGTCACCATGTCTCTGAAGGGCTCAAAGCTTCAGTCTCCACAAAATGGAGCGGGAAATGGGAGTCCCCATGATCCCAGTGGGGACTGGAGACCATTTACCCTGGGCAAACTGGAGCTCAGAGCCCAGTCTAGCCCGGGGAGCTCCACCTTCAGCATGTGCAGCTCAACCTGGGCAGCAGGAGAGGACCCACGTGTCAGCTAAGAAACGAAACTACTGTCAGATTTATTTTTAAGGATACATATTTTAATTTTAAGTTTCCCTTTTGTAACTGTTCCGAATTTGGTAGCGATGATTTTTTTAACCCTTCACTCTGATGCAACAAAACCTGCGCTTTTCCTTTTAAGCCTATTTATCGTTGAAAGGGGTTTTGGGTGGATCTGGCAGAAACAGGGCATGTCACTGTCACACGAGCACATTAATGGGGATGAATTACTATTATGGAGAAAGCGTGGGGGAGGCTGTCACTGGAGGCAAGTTTAGGATCCTTAGAGTAAGGGAATATTCATAGAATCATAGAATCCCAGACTGGTTTGGGTTGGAAGGGACCTGAAAGCTCATCCAGTTCCAACCCCCCTGCCATCAGCAGGGACACCTTCCACTAGACCAGGTTGCTCAAAGCCTCATCCAACCTGGCCTTCAACACTTCCAGGGAGGAGGCATCTACAACTTCCTTGGCCAACCTGGGACACTGTCTGACCACCCTCACAGTGAAGAACTTCTTCCTAATATCTCATCTAAACCTTCCCTCTTTCAGCTTAAACCCATTTCCCCTTGTTCTGTCATTAACTGCCCTTATGAAAAGTCCTTCCCCAGCTTTCTTTCCCATTACACTGGAAAAGGAGCCTCTGACGGGACATGTTGGTCCAATGCAAGGAGCAGGTTATGACTTTGGTAAGTCACAGCCTTTGAACTCTTTCCTCCCTGAATAACACCCGCCAGGGATGCCGGGGTGTCCGGCGGGGTGTGGGTCTCCAGCAAGCAGGGGCAGCACGGCACCCTGCGAGGGTGGGAAGCAAAGCAGATGAAGATCAGTGATCATGTGAGCTTTACAGGTTTATTAATTTTTAGTTCTGTTCACCTAGAAAGGGTAAAGAGTGTCCCTCAGCTGCAGGTCGCAATAAAACTGCCACAGCGCTGCCTTCCCCGGCACTTCCAGGGACAGACGGATCCGGCTGCCGGACAGAGCTGCCCACCGAGAGCTCCTGTGCCCACAGCTCAGCCCCTGGGGCTGGGCAACGGGTTATCTGAGGGAGCCACCTCCCCCACCAACCACACTCAGGTGGGAGACCTGGCTGCTGTGGGACCCAGGGCTGAGGCACCCGGAGCAGAGGGGGAATGTCAGGCACTGCAGCCCATGGAACAGTGTCATGGTGTGCACTGGGAGCCTGCTGGGATGTGTGGGAGGGATGCCCAGGTGGGATGTCCAGGTAGGATGCCCCAGTGGGATGCCCTCCAGAGCCTCCCCAGCTTGGACAGGGAAGGGAACAGCTCTGGCCAGGAAGCTCCCACACATCAGCAATGCCATCAGCGGGGAGGACAAGGGTGAGATGACTTCCAGCAAACAAAGAGCCATTGGCTCCGTCCTGCACTGTGCCCGAGGAAGAGCAACACGAGGTGATGTCAGCAGGGTAGCAAATTTTGGACCCCCAGGTGCTCTGAGCAAGGACTGACCATGGGGGTCCTTTTATCTTCTTCCTTCCAGTTTCTTTGCTGAACAGGGTGCAAATTTCCTGCCTGTGTAGTCCTCAGCCAAAAATAAAAATAAAAAAATAAAAACAAAATCACTTGCTGCTCTTTAAGGAGATGAATTTCTCCAGAACTTGCCCATCAACCAGCACATGCAGCGGCCACGGGACCACAGGGGAACTCACCAGAGTCCATCCATCCACAAAAATAAAACCCGTGCAGACAGCAGGAGGATTTTCTGTGTGTACATCTTACTACAGAAATGGAATCCAATATCGGTTTTAAGAGAAAGAAAAGAAAATCCCAGTCTGCATGGGAGTTTTTAGCCCAGGACCGGGTTGGGTCTGCACTCCAGCTCATCCAGGTTCTTTCTGGGATGGGCTTCACCTCGCCGGGTATGCGCTGCCCTGCCGAGAGCTGCCCCGAGCTCTTTGGGAGCAGAAGGAGTGAGGCAATTCGGTGCAGGGGAACCAGATTTCAAGATCAAAAAGGGTCTGATGTAACGGGGCCTGACGCCAGTGATTCCGGGCTGGCTGGCAGGGCTTTCCTCGGGTGCACTCCAACAACATGTCCCTGCAATCTATTCAGCCAGGGTTTGCCTCGCAGTGCCGGGGAGAGGGGCTGAGCACTTCAAAAACGGGCTAAACTCGGGCAGGATTGGGAGTGGGGCTGGTGGCACCTTCAGGCAGTGACAACGAGCAAGGGCAGAGCAGAGGAATTTGCAGGCAGCTGCAAAACTTTTGCAGCAAGACTTAGAGCAAGAAGAAGGAAATAAAAAATAAGATGTAATACTACTACTACTAATAATAATAATAATAATGGTAATTAAAAAACGGAGCCTCAGACTCTCAATGGTCAAGTGCTTTGGGGAGCATCCCCCACGGCTCACACCACTGAGCCCCTAAGGTTGGAAACCACTGGTTCATGTACCCCGAGATACTGAAACTGCCACCTTCAGCTCGACAAACCCCGAAGCGACGATCAGGCTCAGGAAGAACAGCCCGGGCTCGATGCCTGTGAAACTCATCACCCACTGCGGGGCTGGGCTGGCCCCAGTAACTGTTCCATCTCCTAACTGGAAGTAAAACTGCGGTCAGAGCTGGGGCTGAAAGTGTCTCCAAACCTCCCAGACTCTGTGGGGATTTGAACCTGACTTGCAGGATTGGGATGCCAAGTCCCAGTATCCCAGTATCCCAGTACCCCTGTATCCCAGTATCCCAGTATCCCGGGGATGGTGGCTCCAGGTCACGCAGGCTGTGGCACGCGGCACTTCCCAGGGCTTTATCCTGGCTGTGGGAATATTTACTTACGGGGGCAGAAGCGTCGGGGCAGAGCTGGGGGAGGGAGGGGGGCATGTGGCATTGGCGGGCTTGGGG
>NW_010317923.1:8491-8799 GCF_000700745.2 Antrostomus carolinensis
GGCCTGCTCAGGGCAGGGTCTCAGCCGGGCTCTGCCGCAGCCCCCGCGGCTGGGCAGAGAGCAGAGGTGCTGGTCCTGGAGCCTCCGACAAGGACCCCCACGCCCACCTCTCACACTTATTTTTTAGGGTAAAGAGCTCAAAGCTGAACTCAAAGAACGGGAGCAGGCACTTTGTTTCCAAAAAAGTGGTAAAAATAGATTTTCTTCTTTTTAATGCAACTCCAGGTCCTTCTCCAGCAACAGAATTACTTTCTGATTCCCATAGCTGGGGGACGCTGCTGCGAGCTCACAGCACCAGCCCCTTCTCC
>NW_010317924.1:0-206 GCF_000700745.2 Antrostomus carolinensis
CCCGCAGCGCCCGCAGCCCCGCTCCCCTGTGCGGGGCCGGTGAGGGGGGTTATGCCGGTCCCCGTTAAGAGAAGCGGAGACGCTCCTCCCCGCTGAGATCCACCCGGTTTTCCCCAGGGCGCTGGTAGCCGCAGCTGCTGGGCCCGCGGCTGAGGGCAGCACCGAGGGCGGGAGCGGCCTCCTCCCAAGGTACCTGCTGGCTCCGG
>NW_010317924.1:226-3858 GCF_000700745.2 Antrostomus carolinensis
CGGCCTCGACGTGGCACGGAGGGTGTGGGGCACCGAGCGTGACCGGTGGTCCTACAGCCGCGTGTAGAACTGGTTCTCTCCCGTGATGTGATGTGATGTGATGTGATGTGATGATGTGATGTGATGTGGGGTGGTGTGGTGTGCTGTGGGGTGTGTCTCCTGAGCTGGAGGGGTTTCTCCCATGGGCTCTCTTAGGTGTGAACACAAGGTGTGAGGTGCCAGAAGCAGTGCCAAGGGAGCAGGTGTGTCTTCCACCCGCTTTAACCAGCCAAAAATACTAACAGGAGATTTGTTTGTGTTTGTAGAGCTGCCTTGTAAGATGTGCTTTGTTTACAGCTACTTCAAGTTGCCAGCAGAAGGGGATTCAACAGATTGCACAAGGTGTAGAGCTCTGTCATCAGCTTCACTTTTTCCGCCTTTTGGTTTTTTTGGTTTTTTTTCTCCACTCTTTTGTAACTGCTGGTGACAGGAAACTCCTGCAGCAGCCCAGAGGTTCCCCTGTCTGGTCCTGGGGCGCTGGAAAACCCCAAGGTTGTTTGTGCTTCATTTCTCATCTGACCGGGCACTTTCCTGCCCTGGCAGGTTCTGGGAATTGCCCTGAAGTCATCCGTTCTTCAGACAGATCTTAACTTACTTTAGTAGAAGAGACAGGAAATTAAGAGCATTTTGGAGATGTCACAGGAGTTTCTTGCCCCTGCTTTCAACTTGGAGTGACCCTCTGTAAAAGCCATTTCTCCCTGATGAGTCTTCCTTCCTTCATCCCACTCTTTGGGAAGATGGAGCAGCTGTATTCTAGCAGAGGGCCCATCAAACCACCTGTCTTCGGCTGTGAGAGTAAATCATGGTTGGAAGTGACAAAGTGAAAAGCATATTTTTCTTTTCAGTACAAGAATGGTTATTCTACCAACATGCTGTGCTGGTGTTATTCTAACGTTTATTTCATCCAGCACGTGTTCTGTGTATTCGTTTTTTCTCCTTTTTTTTCTGAAGGCAATCACTTAGTTTGTGGTTTGTGGAGGAAGAGCAGCACCTGAGAAAGGTCTGTGAGAGTGAGCAGAGAAAGTACACACAGTGTGGCTCAGAGCAGGTTGTGGTTCCCCACAAAGACTCAGTATAAGAGATTTCATTCCTAAAACAGATCTTCTTCCATTTGTTCACTGTCTCTCTGCAGGAGATAGGGTGTTTTTTGTGCTGGAAATGTAACTTAAGGGAGGAGAGTTGAACCTGTGCAAGACCTGCTCAAATCCAGAAAGGATGGGCATCAGCCTTCAGGAGACCAGACCTCAAAGGAGCTTCTCTTATTAAAGCAGGCTTAGATTTGAGTGCTGGGTGAAAACTCTTAAATCATATCTGTGTAGCTATACAAATAAGATATTTATGACCAGGAAATGCACTTGTCTGCCTCTGTGGAGGGAGAGAAAATAATACCCCACATTTCTTTACCACTTGAGGAAATCTTTCTGAGACTGATCATTTTATTTCACCCTTTCAGCTAAGTGAAACTTCTCTGGGACTGTCTTGCCTCGCAAGACGTTGAGCCACTGACTCCTCTCAGCCATGTCTATCAGCTGTGCTGATGTCTTACATAAATATTATCTCTGCTTTTTGATCCAGCCTTGCAGCTAATTAGTAATTTTTGAGTTAAATGACAATTAAAAATGAGCTCTAGAATGAATCCCTGTTGTCTGAAATCAAATGGCTGATATATTTGAGCAATGTCTTTGAGTGGAAATGTAAATAACGACATATCAGCAATGACAGGACTCTTCTGTAGGAAATTCTGATTTCATTTTCTGATGTTTATTCAGCAGGTCTTGGCAAGGAGTGGGTGCTGCTCTTCTTACGCTGGTGTGAGTTGTGTAGGAGGAGCCCACAAGTGAGTTTTAAGCATTCCTGTGCAGGTAAGTTGAGGGGTTTGTTAAATGCTTGTTACTGAAGTTTGTTCTCTCTGTGCAGATAAATCCTGTGCTTTGGGACATAAACCAGCTCATTCTTTCAACTCTTCTCATAAAAGCAAATCTTAGATAAGTGGCATGTTTCAGTTTCCCAAGTCTCCTTCTCTTTGATACAATTTCCTTTGACTAATTGCAGATGGTATCAGTACCATTGCTGCAAATTTGCTGTCTCCTGTTTGCATTATTTTCCATGTTGCTGATTCTGAAATGTGCATGGAGACAGCTACACCTCTCAGACTGAGAAGCAAACCTTTGTAATATCTCAGGCATAAACCTAAGTAGGTCAGCACAGAAACCTGCAGCCCTCCAGTCCTGCTTTGTGCTTTCTGCATACCAGAAGATGCTTGTTTTCCCCATTTTTGGTGCTGACAGATTCCTGCACCCCAGGGCTTTTCTGGGGGTGGGTTGAAGCAGCGAGTTACTCTCAATTACACATTTCTTTTAGATTCAAATGTGTTAGAACATAAACTGATATTGGAATTAATTATTTCTAGCAGTATCAACTCACTGTTGAGATTAGATATTAGGAAGAAATTCTTTCCTGTGAGGGTGGTGAGACACTGGAACAGGTTGCCCAGAGAAGCTGTGGCTGCCCCCTCCCTGGAAGTGTTCAAGGCCAGGTTGGATGAGGCTTTGAGCAACCTGGTCTAGTGGAAGGTGTCCCTGCTGATGGCAGGGGGGTTGGGACTAGATGAGCTCTAAGGTCCCTTCCATCCCAAACCATTCTGTGATTTTATGATTCTATGGTCTAGCATACCCTTTGGGATTTTTGTGTGCATCTTTCCTGCTCCTCTCAACCCCACCTCCGTTGTTCTCTCCCAAATCAGCTGTTGGTTTGGGAGAGAAGGGAGAGGGTGGAAGAAAAAAGCGTGTTCTTGATCTTTGTGGATTTGTGTGCTTGCGGGTAGTTCGGATGCAGGGTAGGAACATCTGTGCGCATGTTGCTTCCTGTGCAAGGGGAAGTAGAGGCTGAGGAGTATGGAGAACTAGGTACAGATTTCATGAGTTTGGCAACAGCGTGGTTTGCTCATAAAATGGCAAAAGTTGGCATCAGCAGCACGCCGAGGTGCTGTGGCTGCTTAGTCAAAGAGGTTGTGCTTCCCCATGATGCTGGAGACTTCCCTCCTGTGCCAGGAAGTGGAATTCTTTACATTCTGCAAAATAACTATTTTTATCCTTTTCTCTGATCTAATTACTGCAACTGAGGAGCCAGCAGGAGGGTTTAGCGTGTTGTGGTTTCTCTTCCCTTTAAGACAACCAAGCTTGATGGATGCTGAGGAAGTCCAACCCCGTCCCCACCAGTGTTGCGTGTCTGCGCTCTGCAGTAGGGCACCGTGGCACATAAATCCGTATGGAGCCTGGGGCTTGTGCTCGGCCCAGCACTGAGGCTGTGTCCATGCTGCCTTTCCTCAGAGCAGCCAAGTAGATACGGGGCAGCCTCGATTCGAAATGAAACTATCACAAGGGATTGCACAAATCTAACACTTCCACCTACTGCCAGTGTCTTCAGGAGAGGATTCATCCACAGGCAGCTTAGGGAAGCTGAGGCTAAACGTGTGTTTTATTTTCTTACTGTATGTTGACTTGTACTGGTGGATGACCAGTTGACCATGAGCCAATGAGCCCTTGTGGCCAAGAAGGCCAGTGATCTCCTGGGGTGCATTGAGAAGAGTGTGA
>NW_010317925.1:0-581 GCF_000700745.2 Antrostomus carolinensis
TAGCCAGGAGGAGTCACTGAATTCTTGTCACGCTCAGAATGTGGACATCTGAACTGAGCAACATCCAAGATGAATCTAAAGGAGATTCAGGCACCAGAGGATGTTGTAAAAATAGGTATCTATAGCTGTTCTTTAGAAGAGCTGTATCTTTTTGAAAAAAACCCTCAACAAACCAGTAAGTGATGGAATCATAGAAAATGGTGCTGCTACCACATTTCATGTAAATTCCTACTGGTTATAATCTTCATTCTGGGAAATAGGACCTTTCCATTCAATTGTCTTTCCTACTGCAGCAGTGAAGGGTATGAAGTTCTCTGGAAGCTTTATTATTGTGCAGAAATTAATGCAAATAGTGTAAGGTGGAGGACGGTGCTGACTGCAGCTGAAGGGCCTTTCGGTGGGAAATAATTTTCAGAGTTCCACCTCACACCTTATTGCTATAAAGCCCTAGATGTGCTTTATGGTAGTTGTCACTGGGTACAAAGAAAGATATTTATGATATAGGTAGAAACTCAGGTTTCACATTTCACTGAATACAGTAGCCACAAGGCTACTAAGCCATACTTCTTTTAGTCTCATAA
>NW_010317926.1:0-1983 GCF_000700745.2 Antrostomus carolinensis
TTGCGGGGGGGGACTAGGAGCTGAGGAAAAGAAATAAAAATAGAGGTTCCTCCATCATTCCTGAAGCCAAATAAATGCGAGTGGAGGGGCTCGGGGGTCTGTAACACACGGGACGGTGCCTCGGCGCACAGGAGAAAGTTGAACGGCTTAGGGAAGGATGGTTTTACAGTCCGGCTTCCCCCCCTCAGGGCCGGGTGACTCCCCCCCCACCCACAGAACAGCCCCAGCTCCCACTCGTGAGAAGGATTCGAGTGGAAACGGGCTTGTGGGGCTGCAGCCCGACGGCTGCCTGCAAACCCTGCCCGGCTCTTGGGGTGGGTTTTCATTTCTTTTCCCAGCCCCCGATGCCACCCCTGTCCCTAAAAGCCACACCTCACCCAGGCCAGCTCCGAGGAGCATCAGCTAAAGTGACATTTCCAGCAGCCACCACCTTGGACCATCCGAGGGAGGGGAGCAAAGAAAGGGGAAGAGGGAAAAAACCCTACACAGCCCAAATTTTCCCCCACTGCAAGCACCGTGGATTTAAAATACACCCCCTATACCCCCAAAGTGATATGGGAAGGGTGTCCCCTACCATGAAATGGACTCGAACAGCGTTTGAGGTGCATGGGGAGGGGACTCATTAAAAAATTAGAGGTAGGGGGGAAAAAAGGTTTATGGCCACTTTTACCCACTGAATCTCCCTTTATCTCACCGGCACAGGAACCGGGGGCCACGGGCCGAGGGGCAGGGAGAGCATAAAACAGGATACAGGCTGGAAGTACATCCTTAGAATATTTATTACTGGCTGAGGATGAATCACTTTGCAATATACGGGCCACTAATTGTTGAAGGGAGTAGGGTAAAAAAAAAAACAACCCTCTTTAACAAGGCGAAATATCTACGTTGTGCTGGAGGATGTGCTCCCGGACTGGCAAAAGGTGCAGAACTGCCAGTTCTCCTTGGTTCCCTTCTCAGTGACCTCCCAGGCCACTGGTCCAGCCTGCAGCCTTGGATGCCTTGTCCCTCTTTTCAGCCATTTTCCAACTTCATCTCAACATATCATCAGCCCAAGGGCAAGAAGAGGCGATTCCAAGGGAGGGGAGGGAAAAAAGAAAAGAAAACCAAAACCCAACACACCAAACTCTGTATTTCCAGGTGATAACTAACTGGAAAAGCCAATTCCTCTGCCCGGACAGGAGGGAAAACGAGCCCAGCAGCATCACCGACTCCTGAACATTTTACCTGGAAACTTTGGAAGAGGGCTCGGCATTAAAATTTAAGCGCTCTATTCTCTTAATTCTTCACTTTTGCGTTATTAATTTATGACAGATAAAAGCAGAGCTGAGCCTTTCCTCATTAACTTTTCAAACGCCACTTAATATGGTGCCATTAAAAGAGGTGACTTCGGAGCCTCTGGATCCACTTGAAAAAGGAGAGGGATGAAAACGGAAAAGGTACATTAAACAATTCGCTTAAAACTCCTGCTTCTCCCCCCCTCCACCCGACACCATCCCGACTGGTTCGTACTAGCTCCTTCCAGGAGAAATATCTGATTATTGGGAAGGGGATGGGGGGGGGGGGTGTGGAGGAGAAAGACAGAGGAAGGATATATATCTTTCAACCCCTCCATCCTCCCAGGCACTTTCAGGAAGGTTTGGGATGAAGGTATTTCACAGTACACCCAAGACATTTCAATAAAAATTTATTGAAACTTCAGTGAGTTTTAAAAGGGGGAAAAAAAAAAAGAATTACAGAGGAAAAAAAAAAAACAAACAAAAACAAGAACTTCTCAACATTTATATAACACAAAATATACCTTCATTTTTTTTTTTTTCTCCTTTGAACCAGCTCTGAGCACCTGACTTTCAAGCCAAGAAAATATGCACTCACTCAAACAAAGACAACAATAAGCACAGTAGTAAAACTCCATCGTGGGGTTGGGGTTTGTTTTTTTTTTTTTCGTGACCCCCCAAGGAAATAGGGGGGAAAAAAATAATAAAA
>NW_010317926.1:2005-3550 GCF_000700745.2 Antrostomus carolinensis
TTTTTTTTTTCTCTCAAGCCACTGGAGAAGCCTGTTGTCATATATCAACATATGTGATTTTTTTGTTGTTGTTGTTGTCGACATTTTTTTACGGAAAGTAGCACTTTGAAAGCTGCAGAAATCGAGGATTAAAAGCTACCATGGCACATTGCTTTTTCTCCCTTTTATTTTATTTTTAAAGGTCTTAATGATTAATTTTGTCTCTTTCTGCTTTGCCTTTTGCATTCAGCTCCTTTACAAAAGGACGAGGTTAGGTTTTTTGGGGTGAACTCCGATTTAAAAAGTGAGCCCTCGGAATTGGGGGTATTTCTCGTCTGGGTCGGGGTGTATGATTAAAGGAATTACGCACTTGAAATGAAAACGACTAAAAATAAAAACAGAAGGGGGGGGGGAAAGAAGACAGCTGCAGTCGTATTTACAGAGATATGTACAACGTCAATAAATTAAAGTTTAATTTCGAGTATTCATATTCCACGTATTTACAAGAGTTATCAAATAATTACATAAATACTTTGTTTTAATAATAGTGTCCGCTCTTTTCTTCTTCTCAGTATGTTTAAACCTTGTTATTGCATATACAATTAAAGAGGGAAAGCTGTGATAAACCTACAGTCAAGCTACAGAGGGGGTTTTTTAGATAAAATAAATTCACTTTTTTTTTTTCTTTCCAACTACACTTCTTATTGTTGTTGCTACAGGGAGGATGTTTAAGGGTCTTATTTTTGTTTTTTTTATTATTATTATTAAGAATATTTTTCCCTGGGATCTGAAACAAACATTAAAAATAAACAACAAAAGCCCACCGAAATAAAAAAATACTTGCCCCCCTCTCCACCCCCCCCCCCAAAAAAAAAAAAAAAGCAGACTACTATGGAACATGCAAAAAAAGCCACCGACTGGCTCTCAGACATCACAATAATATTTTAAACACACAGCTTCCCTTAATATTGACTAAGGAGGTTGTCGTTAACAACCCGCCCAGGAAACAACTGTTGAAGAACCGATATGCAAGTTACTTACACACTTTTCTTTCGGAAAGAAAAAAAAAATCACTTTTCTTATTTAATTTTTATTCATACGTACGTTTGATTTTTTTTTTTTTTTAACTTTTAGGCGGTTTTTTCCTCTTTTTTTCTGTTTTTTTGTTTTGTTTTGGGGTTTGGTTTTTTGGGGGTTTTTTTTGTTTTTCACACACTGCCAGGGAACAATGAGAAAGAGCAGTTTCCTTTTGAATCTTAGGTTGGTTCTCAAATTTGAATGTATTCTGAAGCCCTACATGTGATTCACATAAGTCAGAGTGATCATAACAATAAAACGGCCGGGCCATCCTGCTCCCTGCGAGCCCCCTCAGACCCAGCTCTTCCACGTCGGCTCTGCTCCCCCATCCCCGACCCTCTCTCTTACCCTCACCCCCCCTACTTCACCAGATACCTTTTTGTTGATCAGCGCGCACACAATGCCGGGGGATTTTAGATTTAAAAAAAATAAAACATAGAAAGAAAAAGGAAAAAAAAAATAAAAGAAGAGAGTAAAAAAAAAAAAAAA
>NW_010317926.1:3686-3913 GCF_000700745.2 Antrostomus carolinensis
AGCCCACTGACCAGGCGCTGGATATTTTGCAGTTCGCTGGTGGCCGCTTCCTTCTCTGCACCCAGTTTGGGGGAAAGGGAGACGGAACCGGAGGAGAGGGTGGAGGAGCGGCTGGTGAGGTCCGAGGCGGAGTCCAGGGGTACAGAAGCGGGGCTGGTGGTTAAACCCCCCGCTTTGCCCTCGGATGCGGTGGGCAGGCCGGGTAGGGTGGTGGTGAGGAGGCTGCT
>NW_010317927.1:0-6493 GCF_000700745.2 Antrostomus carolinensis
CAGGCGGGGCACGGAATCCTAAAGGGCCCTGGGCAGGCAGAGCCGGCTCCTCGCCCAGCTGCCGAGGGGCCGCCGGGCCTTGCGGAAGCGGCCACCACCGCTGCAGCATCGCCACCGGGACGTGCAAGTGTTGAGAAGCTTGGTTATGAACCTGCAGAAGCTGTCCCTTAGTGCCCAGGGACATCGCTCGTGTTCACCCTGTTACCTCTTGCTATCCGTGATGCCTCCAATTCATGCTTTATTCCTTAATTAACAATAATAAACAGCTAAACTCCAACTTAGATCTGAGCTCTGTAAATTAACTCATATGCTTAGACCTTGACCCACTTTGTATTTCAGCATCTGCAGCTGGACTTTTCTACTGACACAGCATGAAACTAAGCCATATTCTTGTGTCAAGGCAGAGGCAATTGCAGCTTCCCCGGAGTTCCAAATATATTACTCTAAATTAATCTAAAGTATATAGATTATCTCCATCACATTTGAAAAGTCATGGCTGTCAGGTGAAGTCCCAGGTGACTGGAAAAAGGGAAGCATCACTCCCATTTTCAAGAAAGGGAAAAAGGAAGACCTGGGGAACTACAAGCCAGTGAGCCTCACCTCTGTGCCTGGGAAGATCATGGAGCAGATTCTCCTGGAAACCGCCTGGTAAGGTCCATGCGAGATGAGGAGGGTGATCTGAGACAGCCAGTGTGGCTTCACTGGGGCAGATTGTGCCTGCCCAGTCTGGTGGCTTTGTGGCCTGTCTACCTGGACTTGTGCAAGGCCGTTGACGTGGTCCCACACCACATCCTTATCTCTAAATTGGAGAGATATGGATTTGAAGGCTGGACTGTTGGATGGATAAAGAAATGGTTGTATGGTTGCAGCCAGAGGAGGTTTGGAACTAGATGATCTTTAAGGTCCTTTCCAACCCAAGCCATTCTGTGATTCTATCATTCTATGATTTATTTACTTTTACTCATTTTCAATACCTAAGCAAAAAACACCATTAACTTAAGAAACCATATTTCAGTAATTATAAAGGCAGATACGTCCTTGAATGATTTCTTCATCTAGTACTAACAGTGCATGCGAAAATACCCTTATTTAGCTATCCACAGCTATATTCAATATACCAGACTGACACCTTCTTGTTTGGGACATTCACCCCATCTGACATCTGCTCCCCGCAATCTTCTTTTCTGGTAAAGAAAATATGCAGAAAATTATGTCCTCAAAAATAGTGTGTCAGTAGCATTTGTGAACCTGAAAAAGATAAAGTCGTCAGGAAATAAAGTTTTAACCCTTTTCTTCTGTGCTTGACTGTCAGCTCTATTTATGGTACAGACTGTAACAACTTTTTTTTTTTTCAGAGATACACATATAAAAAGATCAGGATTATGTATCTGAGATAAACATGCTGACAAGCAAAAAGTTAAAAAGCTGCCTTTTATGTTTTTCAGCACGAAAGAAAAAGGCCTTTCCAAAAATAATCATTTTCTGAGTTTAGTGACAGAGCACTATTGATTAGATACTTGTTTACATTTCAATTCTAGCATCTATTAGTGCCAGCATTTTACAATTCCTTTCACAATTCCTGATAGAAGCAAATTCTGAAACACTTTAGTGGAGTTTGACTGCTATTTGCTCAGCAGCAGCATCCAAATAGAAAAGGCGGTACAGCAGTCCTGAGAACAGATGATGTAAGCCTTCAGAAAGTTATGACATAGATAATAAAAAGTTAAAGCCCAATTGAAAAAAAAAAAAACAAACCAAAAGTAAAGCTACAGATTAGAGTACATAAGCAGAATAAGTAAGGACTGCTGTTTTTTGGGGTTTGGTTTTTGTTTTTGGCAAGTTTAACTTAAAGGAGTTCGGGAATTTAATGAATATAATGTTGTAATTGGAAATACTTCTCAGTCAAGTAGATAACCAAGAACATGAAATCTCATATTTCTTATTTGAAGAGTTGGTGGGAGATTTATTTATTTATTAACAAAGAAAACTAACAAGGAATGAGCAGAACTGTCCTTTTCAACAGAAGAGGAAATCAAGCAGCAGGAAACAGGGTTCTTTGCACTTGTAAAAACAAATCTTTCTTCCTCTTGGGTTTCCTACAGAAAGTACTGCTGCTCACCCAAGTTGCCTCTGCTCTGTCTCTTAATTTATTCTTTTTTCAAGGGGATGGTTCAGTGTCAGCTGTACTCAGTGTTGTAAGGGAGATAGACTCAGGGATAGGGGAATCCTCCTTTTCTCTTTGGTTAAGTGCAGCAGTGTGGTTCCCAATTCACAGGTAACTGGAAAATTCAGCAGAATTTCTAAACCAAATCTGACTCCATGAAACAGGCTCTCCAGACGTAGGCTTTATCTGAGAGGCTCCCTCAGACTTCAGAAAGATTATACTTCTTTTTTTAGAAAAACAAACCCCGATTAGAGAACTAATCTGGCTTTACAACACAGCCCACAAGCAGTGAATCGGCGCAATTTCTGAGGCAGTAACTTCCTGCCCTTCTTCACCCACTGGAGCCAACGCCCCTGGGCAGAGGGGAACTTAAACCAGCTTTGCCCCTAGAAGATCTGTGAAACCACCTCCCAGCTTTTACAGAGAATAACAAACCTCGTTCAAAACACTGTAAACTGTAAAGTTTCCTTAACAGACTCAAAAACTAAGTTGCAATAAGGTTTACATAACTCAATCTATGTCAGTTGTTTCCACAAGATTTCTAAACTGTGTCTTCACTTTGTTCCTATTACTGGAGAATGGAATGAGTTGGGAAACTTGTAAGTAGTTTTTCTAATGCAAAGCAGCCAAGGAAGTTTTTTCTTTAAGTTACCTTTGGCTTTACCCACTACTGATTCTTGACACTTTATCTCAAAACCAAATTTAATTATCTTATTTTGTACTTAGTTTGTGCATGCACTTTGAAGAGTTTAGGTTTTGCCTCTTTTTGTATGTATTGTGACGTACTTCTGCATTTTCCTTGGAAGTCCCCACTTCTGTTACTGAAAATCTGGATAATATAAGCCTTTTCTTGACATTTATAACTAAGAGGCAAGTAGGTTTTGCTTGGTATTTCTCTGTTATTTTAATTTCAGTCACACATTAACTCATGTATTATTCAGAGGATGTCCTATTAATTAATTTACCTAATTTTTCCTTTGTTGGTTCATTGTTGACTTTCTTTATTGGAAGACTTTTTCTGGATTTCATTTTTATTGGTAGGAATATCAGAATAGGCCAGACAATGAGCCATCCTCATTTGTAAAAGTTATAGAAAGAAAAAACATTGGCAGCAGTCAGTAAAGAACAGAGAACCAATTGCTTTCACATTTTAAACGATATGATCTTAATCTTCAACATTAAGAAAGTGTCCGATTTTGACACGGGAAATGTCACATCATCAGGCCCTTTTATATGACTTAACAAGATACTTAAGCAGGGTTTAAGTAGGGATTTAAGATGTTAGTTTACATTAAACAGGATGCTAATTCCACAATTGATTATATGTAAAAAACCTCTACTACATGTATACACAAATACCGCGGTGTAAAGCTGACCAACACTAATGCTAGTAAAGGCTGAACACTTGAAATTCCCTTTGAAATTAAAATGGTACGTATTTCCACACCATTTAATTGCTCAGTTGTATTTGTTACTAGAATAATAAAGTTGAGACACCAACTTCTTTGTTTTCTAAGGGTTCTTTCTAAAGAGTTCGTTGTATGTATTATCTGTACATTCAAGGCAAGAGTACTTTGAAAACATTTTAAAGCTGCAGCCAAATACCAGCACTATTTAAAACATTCATACACATCAAAGCAGCACTCTTTGGTAGTGGTAACTCACCTGACAGTGGTTTACTTTAGAGATCAGAATGAGCAAAATAGTAATGTAGAAGTGTAAAAGAAATACTAACTAAAGGAGCTGGGATGACAAGGAAGCAGCAAAATAAGTTGATGAGTAAGATATTAGGTACTTAAAAAACTAAAGTTTAATTACTGGTTTTCTGACAGACATTTTTTTAAATTTATGCATTCATAAGCTCAATTCCTCATTCATAAAACAACTATTACAGATCTGTGTAGGACTGAGACCACTTCTTAGTGTGTGTATCTTCAGTCTGAAGACTAGGAAATCTTGTGTATTTGTTTATGGCAAATTATATATTAAAAAATAAAATACATGGACCCAGACAATATAACCTACCTTGGTGTACAGTTTTGGCTGCGTGGTGCTTAGCTGCCTACTGGAGTTAAACCACAACACTTGGAAATGATACTTCTAACTCAAAGCAGTGATATTCATCAAATCCTTCGTCAAGAAAAAGTTGTAAGGAAAGCTCCCAGCAAACTATTTATAAGCTAAACGCCTAATGATTACTTTCCACTTTGCCCAGTATGCAGCTGTTTCTGCCGAGTACAGTAAAAGTGTTTCTGAAAGGTGTTGCCTTACACAGAAAAATAAATCTCTAAAGCCTAACAGAGCTGTAAGGAACATGCTGTTTGGCTCTAGAATTCTAAATTTTATACCTGACAAGTTGTCCATTTTTTACAATAGTTCAGCCTGTCAGGTTGAGAAAATATCAGTAAAGACACTAAGCTATAAGTGGTTTTCTAGATGCAATCTCTTTCTTCCCCTGTCTCTTTCATTACACTGGCCCTCTAATGCAATAATTGTTTAGGTCACAGAACTTTCTTTGTAAGCAGGAATTCGGTTTCAGTTTTATTCGTACCTATGTAAGGTCAGGATTGTGGCTGTCACCTTTCAAGGAAATAGTTTAACCACTAGATTTTTGGTTTGGTCAGGAGTGTCTGCCCTTTGTTTTTCATGGGTCACACGGATGAGGATAAAATCAGTTTATTTGGACCAGATAATAAAAAAAATTGGACTTGATTCTGGAGCCAAGTAGTTAAGCTACTTGCTTGAGAAGAAGAGAATGAGGTTATAGATCTTGTCCCAAGGACAGAGCCAAAAGTTTACAACCATCTACATGTGAATTGAAAAAATCTATTGAAAACAAGAACTGGAGCCTGGCACATCCCTCCAGGCTGCCAGCCCTTAACATTATAGCAGTCGTGGTAAGGAGTAACAGGAGAGTGGTGCAGTTAGCTTTAATTCTTAAAAGGGTTGTGGTTGCAATTACGTTTCCTGAGATGCCAGATCTGTTGATACTCAGTAGGTGTTCCCTGAGAATGCCTGCTAGATAGAGCTCTCCCCAGGGGACTGAAGGAGAGGAATGCTGATGTTCTGGATTCTTATGTGGTTTGGGCATGATTTGGTATTTATTACCTAGGTCCTAAGCATTAAAACAGATGTGCCTTCAATGCATGGGAAACTTTAAAGGCTGTCCTATGGCTCTTGGAAGGTCAGGTGCCTCCTAAGGTAATCACAGCTTTGGGCTTTGGTGGAATATAAGAACTTGCATGTTATTAGAGCAGCTTCTTGGAACACAGGGAAAAGAGAAGATCTTGAGCAAGTACCAGAGCAAGTATCTGAGCTTGACAGGAGGACTACAGGAAAACAACAATGTCCATCCTACACTGAAAGGACTTCTGAAAGAAGACTAGTGGTCTGAATGTTGTGGAGAACCATAGTACGAACATGCTATGTATAGGGTGGCTCGCTGGGTGTGTGGTAGAGGTAGAAGCTGAAGTAGCACAAAGTAGACCAAATCCCTGCAGATGGCAGCTTTTTCCTGGGTTTTATGCTGGCACAGTTGTTACGGAATTTTTCACACGATAGTTAGTAAGTAAAAATCAGCATGTAAATACTATATTAAGGTTTTATATTGTAAAGCTTATTTTAAGTAAATTGAAACAAAGGTTGACAGTAATTAAACCAAAATCCACTGATTCCCATTCCCCATTCATACATTATTATGAATTAATCTGATGGAGTTTGAATTTGTTACAGCTGGGCAAGTACTCATTAGGGAATTCAACAATAGTACTGATGGGTGGAAAACTAAGAAAGCCCAGTAGTATTGTGTGAAGTCACAAGGCATTAAAGAATTGTCTTAATTAATGGCCTTATTACAAATAGCACATTCACAACTCTGCATGCCTAAATCTATAGATGTACATTAAAAAATAAAAGAAATTTAGAGGTATACATATTCTATTAATATTTTGATTTGTCTCTAATCATTTTGGCAGCATCCATAAATGAAAGTAGCACAGTAACTGAGGAAGGTCACTTCTGCATTGCAGCAACCAGGGAAGCAGGAGGGATGTGCAGAAACTGTGGAAACCTGGAGCCACTTCTTGGTTCTGGCTGCGTAAAGCGGGGCAGAAAGTTCTTCTGAGCAAAGCCCTTCCCCATCTTCTGCCTAGGGCAGACTTGCCATGTGCATTGCATCACAGGTGTTTTCCAGTTCCCAGAGCTAGTGAGAAGATCAGTACAAATTAAAAGCCTGGATATTCTAATTAACCAAATTCTATTGATTTGTTTTATCCAGCCAGTTTGAAGATATTTGTTATCCTTATAGAATCATAGAATGGTTTGGATTGG
>NW_010317928.1:0-207 GCF_000700745.2 Antrostomus carolinensis
TGGGGACAACCCAGCCATGGGGGGGATCATGGGCAGGGGGCTGCCATGAGCTGTGAGCATGATGTTTCCATCCGTGCGTTGGCGTGTGTTTGCGTGTTCCCCCATGACCCACGTTGATGTGGCCAGGCTGTGTGTGCTCCTCGTGCCTCAGTTTCCCCTCCCCGCCCGCAGGAGCAGCCATGGCTTCGTGCACGTGAAGCTCACGAG
>NW_010317928.1:290-534 GCF_000700745.2 Antrostomus carolinensis
GCGGTGCCCGTCACCTCTCCCTGCTCTACCCCGTGGCTGTGCAGCCCCTGTGAGCCCAGCGCTGCTGGGGACCCCCCAACTGTGCCCCCCAACCTGGTCCCTCTGCAAAACACCCCCATTAAAAGCCAATGTGCAGCCCCCACCCTGCTGTGTGCTCTGTGGGGTGGTGACGCTCTGGTCCCTCTTGGGGCTCAACTCTATGGTGGCTCTGGGGGAAGGTGGGACACTCTCAAGCAGGACAAGG
>NW_010317929.1:0-2253 GCF_000700745.2 Antrostomus carolinensis
TTGCCACCCCGCAGCGTGGCAGCGAAGGAAAGAGCTCGTACCCCGTCGTTTGTCGCGCCTCGAAACTGAAACTCATGTTCGCCGTAGGTGGGGATTTCTCTGGGAGCGTCAGAGCAGCGTGCCAGCCTGGCCCCTGCCAACCTGCTGCCTGCAGCCCTGCCCGCAGGCCAGGCAGGAGGTGGCCCAGTGGGAAGGAGGGTGGCTGCGGCCCCGCCGCCCACCCAGCCACTCTCCCCACACTGTGATGGGCTTCCCGGGGACTCCAGCTGGGAAGGGGTATGGTGGGAGGCTTTCCAGCAGTTCGGGGCCTTCCAGATTTTAGGGGTTTATTTAAAAAAAAAAACCCAAAACTTGCCATTTGGGACTAAACCCTGGTATGAAGGTGCTGCTCCCCATACTCACAGGGCTCCACAACTGCACACACAGCATTAAAATAAGGCAGGTCTTTTCCCACTGCATTGAGCAATCCCTAAATACATTTTTTTTCTACTCATGTAGAAAATTTTCCGTATTTTCATAACACTATTTCATACCATATTTTCAAAACTCACATTTATCAACCATGTGTGTGGCAACTTTGATGGTCTGACATCTAGGAGCTCCAGAAATTTCAACCCTGCTCGTAGTACTTTGTTTTAGATGTAATAAAATTCCCAACGGTAGCGATGACAGTCATGGTGGCTGGTGGTGGGCAGCGGACATCCCCTCTTGTGTGCCTCAGAAATGTAGTCGCTAGAAAAACTGTGCATTAGAAATTTGGTCACTAGAAAAATTAGGACATCCCAGTCCTGCCGGCTGGTTTGAAAGGAGTGTGGGTTCAAGCAAAACTAAACTACTTAAATCCACTTTATCTTTGGCGATGGGAGAAATTGCTGTTTGCCAGCGGGGCTGGGGGTTTTCAAAGATTCCTGGTAAAGCATGAACTACGCTGGGGTTGTTTTTGGCTCAGTTGCTGCTCGAAGGTCTAGGCAGGGGGAAGAAGCGCGCTTTCTCACATCAGCTGTGCCACACTGTGCCCCCACGCTCACCCCAGAGGGAAAGGAATTCCCAAAGCATCACAGCAAATCCTTCCCAAAGCGAGTCAGAGACAGAGCTCTGCAAAACCCCCAAAGCACTTCTCACTTTCATAATCACTCATAAAATAAAATCAGGCACATGATTCAGCAAAGCCCGTCCAGCTCTGGCTGCTCATCCTCCTGCCAGCCAGAGACGGGTCCTGTGCTCTCCGTGCACAATAATCCCCAAATGGGGAAAAATAGAGCAACTCAGAGAATCAAATTTGGTTGGTTTTGTTGGTTTTGTTTGTTTGGGTTTTTTTTTTTCCATAGGAGATTTATTGCTGTCTTATGAATTTACTGAGCCTGCGAAACCTGTTTGAAATAGTGCACTCTACTGGGTTTAGTCCCTTCATTTTCTGATATATATGTATTTTCTGATAGAAGCATTTTCTGACACATGTATTTTCTGATTTATTATTTTTTTTAATGGTAGGGGAATGCAATGAATCTTTCTTTGAAGGCATTTTCCTGGTTCACCTCACTTGTACCAGACTGTCAGATTTCCATTTTCTTTTTTTCTCCCTTTAGTTTCGATTACACACATCTACTCTAATTGTTAATTTTCTCTCGACTATGGTCTTGAAAGAAGGGGGTTTGAGCAGCATGTTGGAGTGCTTGGAAAAAATGTGCAGCAGCAGCTTAGACAGAAGAAAATTTCAATTATTCCTGTTTAAAGTTGTGCTTCATTAGTCCTGGCTTATGTTGACACATCTGCTCCAAATATTTTCATGAATTAAAACGATTAGGTGTTTTTCATGTGTAAAGGTAGCATAAGTCCCTAGGAATAGGTGTATAAATTAAGAGAGTTGGGGGTTTTATTTAAAAAAAAAAAAAATAATTTGGCAACAGGAAAACAAAGTATTATTTTGACAACAGAAAACAAAAGGATTATTTTGACAACAGAAAAAGAAATATTTTGGCGACAGAAAAAAAGTATTATTTTTAAAATGGGTAGGAAAAAAAGAGATTATTTTGAAAACGGGGAAAAAAAAGGAGGAGAAACTGCTTTGGGTTTATTTGGTGGAGCTTAGGGTCTGTTTTTTGAAAAACTCCGTTTTCCAGCAGTTTCTGCTCGAGGCAGTTCCCGCCGAGGGCTGCAGGGGGGGTTGGTAAGAAGGAAATGGCCCGGCCCACAGCCGCGTAACGCCGGGGAGATGCTCCGCGCTGCTCCGCTCCGGGAGCGCGGAGGACCCCC
>NW_010317930.1:0-5801 GCF_000700745.2 Antrostomus carolinensis
GTGACCCTTGTCAGCTAACCAGTCCTCAACAGTAGGCTGTCACTTTCTTGAAGCTGGACAAGTATACAAGCTTTGACCCAAAGATTTCTGTGAATCTGAGAGTGAATCAGCTTAAGGAACAATAATGTCTTATGCCACTTGCATATGCTTACATACGCTTTTAAATTGTTGGCTTTATTAAGTTAACTTTACTTTGCTTTGGGGTCTCCACTGACTTGCAGAAGACTTCTGAACTATTAGCATGAGTATTGTCATTGACCTTTCTTTACCCCTTCCCTCCCTCTTCAAGCTGGCCTGTTGTTGTGTTACGACCTCCCAGTCTTTATAGGCAAAGGTGGCAAGCCTATTAATCGACTTCTAGCCAGCAGGGGACGCGATTTCCAGCAGATGTTGGTAGCCCTCATTCATGAGGTAAGTTGCTGGCTTTTCTTCCCTTTTCAGAAGTATTATGCTTCCTTCTCTGCCTTACTACCTCACTTGTTTATGCTGGTTAGGAATTAGTATCAGCTAGAAATGGCATGTATGAACGTATATTAATTAACTACAGTTGCTGTGAGGAACAACTAACTTGAACATGTAAATACTTTTTTTTAAACTGTTCATTGCTGAATTACCTCTTCTGAAAATCAGTAGAACAAACAGAAGCTGACCTTTGCCTTTATCTGCCTTGCAGACTGCTATACCTGCCTTATACCTGTCATGTGTATCCAGTTATAGGTGACTAGCGGGTCCGAGCAATGATGGACTGTGGGGAAATGACATCTACACCTTGCTAAGACTTGCTGTTTTATTCTGTCTCTTAAGCGTTTCAGCTCCCTGACCTATTAGGCTTATGCCACTGAAACCATGCAGTTACCCTTGGTGTAGTTTTGGAAAAAGGGCATGAAATAAGTCTCTACTTAACCATTACAGAAGACAAAGTGCTTATAACAAAATCTTTCAGAGAGTTTAGAACTATGGTACTTGGTTGATATGAAAGTTGATTTTTGAGAATTTTGGAGAGCAGTAAAACAAAATAAGTAGTTAAACTTGATCTAGGGAGCCCCTTTACCAATTTTTATGCCAATGAGAGCAGTTACTAGCACAAGTGGAAGTTTATTAATCTCTTTAAAAGGTCATAAAATAATTTTGTCATTAAAATGATTTTGTGTTGCTGCAGAGATTAATTACATGCATCTGAGGGTGAAGTTTCTGCTCACAAGACATAAATAAAATGTATTAATTATATGTCTGATATGAGCAAGAGAGCATAGATGATGATAAAAAGAAACTTCTGTAAAATTTAGATTGAGTCTTAGACTGTATGTCTAGAAGTTAAAACAATGTATGAATATCTGGACATTTTGAAGATTTTTTTTTTCCCCCACAGCAATACCAATTCTTGTTCTATTTTCCAGGTTAGAAGAGTTTAAACAGTCCCATTACTCCTCCTTTCTCTGTTCCATGTACAGACAGCTTGATGCTATTAAAGTTAATTTGATAGTATGCTTTTTTGTACAGAAGAGCCTTTTCTTCAGAGCACAGGATGGATCCTGTGTTGACAGTGAACCAGAGCTGTGTAATAAAAAGTGTTTTATCTAACGCTCATGCTGTACTTGTTGCAGAAGTTGGAAGAGGTAGAATGAATGAGATACAGGTTGCAGGTAGGAGCATGTCTGGGTCATGATTTTGCTTTGTGACTGACAACCATTAGACCTGGAGCCTACCTGCTGCTAAATTCCTTTATGATGCTAGTAAAATCAATGAACGCTTTCTGGTATGAAGTAAGTGTAGCACAGGGTTTGAGTGGGAAGGTTGTGTGCACAGAGTTTGGAGAGTTTTCTGTTTACAAACTGAAAGCCTGACACAGAACATGGGTGTCTGCAGTGGAAATGCATGGGGTCTGTGTTCTGATCCTGCTATGCAGCCACACGGCTCCCTCCTGACTTTGCTTTCAGGTCCTGCTCCCTTATTTGTTCACATTGCATTTTGGTCTCTTTGGAGCAAACGAACTAGTTCCCTCTCTAGCAAACCTGTCTGCAGCATTCTTTGCCTGAAATATCCAGTCAAGCAATGTGAATGTGTACAATGCTGAAATAGGGTGCAGCTACCTAGCGCAGTCTTCCAGCTTTGCACCATCTCTGAAACACTTCTACATGCTAGCATACACATAAAACTTTTGCCTATTTTACAACATCTTATAATTTTTGTCATTCTGAACTGAAACAACACAAAAAGTAATAATCATGTCCTGTGGCCACAAAGACACCACGTGGATCTCAGTAGAAGTTAGATCAAGTGGTGCAAGGACAAAAACCAGTCTGCGCCAGTTGGACTGGGGTATAGAAATCTCTCTCTGGCTCTGTGTTATGAAGGCAAGTGTCAAGTGAGTTATGAAATACTTCAGATGGCAAGTTCTTCTCTCAGACTAGTAAAAATAAAAACCAAAAACCACCCTTAAACAGAGGTCTCAAGGTGTCTAATCAAGTATGCAAATTTGATAGGTATTTTCCGTCTTGACATTTTTACTGCTAAAGAATGAAAGCAGAAACTGGAGATAATACCCCTTATCATCACAGGAGTGTGCAAGTAAATAAATGAATGTTTTCTAAGTTCTAGGATGTGCCAATGGAGAGCACCAGGGGAAGTCCGCAAGGATACTGCAAAATAGTTAGAGAAGCAGATTTAGTGTAACGAATGAAGCATGAGCTCGCATAGCATCCAGAAAGAAAAGTTCTGCCTTCTATGTAGTTGCTTCATGCAGTGAGACGTGGGTTCAGTGCCAGAGGTTCTGGAGAAAAACATATTTAATTATATCATAATAAAAGGCATGGATTCAAGTGTTATATAAACTGAATTACAGTGGGATGAAGATCAGTTTTAAACTACTGTGTTGTAAACACTTGCTGGTTGCCCTGCTAAAGCACCATACACAATCTCTGGGAAAAAAAAATAAATTATTTATTTGTGTTTACCAGCAGTTATTATAATGTCCAGCAGCACACCAGAAATGGACTTTTCTTATGCTAACAAACTACCTTCATAGAAACACAACCTTAAAATGACAACTTTTAAATGCTTGACAAAGCGTGGTTTTCTTACTGAATGTGGTGACTTGGATGGAATTGGTGAATATACACCAGACAGAAATATCATATTAAATATCTCAGTATTTTGCAAAGTCAATTGATTCAAGCTGTAGTGAAACTAAAAAGACATCCAAGTATGTTTGAAATGTAAACCCAAACACAAAACAACTTCAGGCAATCCTAACTGCACCCTTTTAGTGAAAATTCACAATAACTATAACATTTTTATCAGAATATATCAGTATTTCTGTTCTCAGCTTCCACTGCTTTAAAAGACAAAAAAGTTTTTTCTTGCCCTTTTTTCCCTTGTACATAGAGCCAGTTGGATTTAGCGTTGTCAGGAAAAAGGTATTTGGGCCTTTGGCTAGAAGAGATGAGTCCCTGGGCTCATCGGACTGAATATCATGCTGTAGTGCTTGTTTAGTCATAGAATTATAGAATGGTTTGGGTTGGAAGGGACCTTAAAGACCATCTAGTTCCAACTCCCCTGCCATCAGCAGGGACACCTTCCACTAGACCAAGTTGCTCGAAACCTCATCCAGCCTGGCCTTGAACCATCATTCTTCTGGGGAGCAAAGTTTAACAGTAAAAACATGGCACTTAAGCTATAAAGCTATCAATAGCAGTATTGGTCTAAGAAAAATTAGTTAGTAGGACCTAGGTTCATCTTTTCCTCGCAGTGGCTATAGGAATTTACGTGTTTTTGCAGAATCATTGCTTCAGAGTTCAACACAGCACATTAAGCATGTTTTTCAGGAGTTTTAAATTACCAGAATGACACTTCTTTGCTACTGCTTTGACTCTTATTTTGTTTGGGGTTTTTTTTTTCACTCTTATAGTGACTTTTTAAGTAATGTAAGAAGTGTTTCATTAAAAAGAAGACTTAAAGTTGCCTTTGAAGCATTGCAGTCAGCATAAAGCTCCAAGAAAACTGACAGGTGTATGTAAACAAGAAATTACAATTAATTGGGAGATAGCAAACATTCATTTATTTTATCTCTAAAAATCCCCAACAGTTGGCATTTTCTCAGTTAGGGATTAGCAGTCATCAATATAATTGCCATACTGGGATTATAACATTTTTATCTCTTTGATGATTTGATCTGTGCTCACATCTGTAGGATATGTGGTTGCCTATCTGTGTGTATCTGTGTATGCTTAGTTGCCATTATTCCACTTAGGTTTTTGAAAACTGGGGCATGGATCCTGGCTTGAGGCAACCAGTTTCATGTTTGTGAGATTCTTTATGTGTAAAAGTCTGACGCCTGAGACTCTGCTACCAAAAAAAAAAAGTGTTACATGAGGTTTTTGCACAGAGGAAAGAATTTTTTCTTGGGATGTTAGAAGTCTATAAAGCATACAAATAACAGATACCTGGATTTAGCTGCTGCTCAAATCTAACAGTAAAACCTTCTGCTAGGTGCTAGTCTAACCAAGGGATTGTATGCGACTGTAATACCCATCAGCGGGATCAGATTAAGATGCAGAAGGGTTTTCTGATGGTATTTGAACTGGTATCTCATGGGAGGCAGAACATCAGTTCAATAAACAGTGGTGTGTTTGAAATGCTGTATTGCTCTTTACTGGTCACTGGTGACTTGAAAGAGGATGATCATCTTTCCCCCAGAAATGGGGATGTGCTGTTTGATTGATTAGTAAACAGAGCTTGTTAACCTCTCTTTGAGAGGACATGTAAGTTACTGTAGTCACAGTGGTCAGGAGTCACATAGACCATGGGTTTTCTGTTTTCTCTATGGCTGCCTGGATCATACTGTACAAGAAGTTCCTGAGGTTTATCACAGTCACCTGGGCAAGATTAGCTACTAATTGCCCATGACTTTATGTTTTTGGAGTAATTCTTTATAGGAATAATCTCTTACCAGCTTCATTTACCTCTGTTGTGAAAATGAATGAGGATGAATAGTCATATATGTTCACATAATGTACCATATGTTTTCATGGTTCTGTAAATGTATGTTTTGGGTTAAAGTTACTAGGCTTTCAGCTAGCTACCCATCGTTTCTTTCTTTAGTGGAGGTGAAGGGACCAGTTCATGCTACAGGCAAAAAGCAGAGAAGCCGCCTGCTTTTGGCACAAAGATGTGGTAAATGGTGGTTTTGACAGTCTGAACTGGTGCAATGTTTTTAAAATAAAGGAGGATGGTGTTGACTTTGCATGTGCCTCACTATTCAAGTGCTTTCCTTGTGTTGAAAATAGCACAGTTATTTTGCCCTAGTAATTAGTATTATTTACAGGCACAATTGCAAAGTTAGGTGCCAGCTGTGAGTTGTACAGTATTAAATATTGCTCTACAAATAATAATTATGGTAGGCAATCTATATACTCAAGGAAGAAGTATTCCCTGCTTCAATTTTAAATGCATTCAGTATATGTGCTGTGATGACATGTGTCTTTGAGCACTAAAGTGGAAAGCTCCTTATGTACATTTCTTTCCTGGTTTGATCTTGATGTAATCAAGAGATTCAGACCTTGTACCTGAAGTATCTTAAGTTGATAATTGGATTTTCTGGAACAGAGTTTGCTATAGTGTGTTCTTCTGTGCCTAGTTATTTCAACTGATGCAGTTAAGATTATGAACTACTTTGTGCTGGTTTCCACTACTGAATTTATTGAATGTATCTCCTCCAGTGATCAAACAGTATTCAGGAAGTAAGTTTGACAGATTTTTTGCTTTTCTTCCCCTTAGTTTAATGTGCCTTGGAGAAAGACAGA
>NW_010317931.1:0-2219 GCF_000700745.2 Antrostomus carolinensis
GGTCCCATGGGGCAGGAGGAACTCTTCCTCACACCGTGGGCCACTCCATCACACCCCTTGTCTCAGCAGCGACCAACTGCCTTTGCTCCTGCACTGCTGCTGCTTCCCACCTCCACCTCCTACCTGCCTTACACACTTATGCCCACGCACCTCTGCCCTCATCTCAGCTGGGTGAACGCTGCAGCCTCAGCCCAAGTACGGCAGGGAAACAACAGCTCCTGCTGCTGTTCTCTGGTCTCCCTCGCAGGACCACAATGGGTTTTGCTGCAGGAAGGTACTCTCACATAAAACAGGAAGTTTTCTTATCACATTTCTTTGTCCTATTCTCTCCTAATTTTCCCTTCTTTCATTCCTATTTGCCCTCTCTTGATCCTCTGTCCTCCAGAGATCAGTCTCGTGGCTTTTCTCCTGATCCAGTTTTGCTCTTGGTAACATCCTCAGAGAAATTTACAGAGTGGAATCGGGAAGAAAATTCAAAAGTGCATTGGTGTCCCATGATATATAAATGTGGGTGCTAGAGACACTATACCTAGACTTTCAGAAAGTAAAAAGCAAAATTCCTCCTTCCACTGCAGGAGTGCAATTCTATAGGAATTACCAGGATTACAACCGCTCTGGCAACTAAATCTGTTCTGGGCACAAACAGAAGTGCAAAGATAAGTTTAGTTAGTAAACCTTGTCTGATATGTGAACACGTGTAACAGTCAGGATATGAAATGCTGCTGAACACAGATAGACAGTATCTGTCATTAAATAGTTAATCATTAAATCCATGCCTTCTGACATACAAGTTTGATTTTATTTTCCCCTATTAATTAGATGATAAAAAACCCACCCTCCTTTCTTAAAATATACACAAAACTGCCCAGCAACAGGGTCTCAATAGAAACCAACTAAAATAAGGCTCAAAAGTTGTGCAAAGTGGGTCTGTCTGAGCAGCAACATTAATAACAACCATGTGCATCCACTATTTTGATGTGTGGCAGTTCTATCCAGAGTAGCAATGGAAGGACCCATTGCTTTTTGGAGTGGTTTCCGTTATTTAGCTTACCTGTTTCAGCTACAGTTATATTTTAATCACACCTAGCACTCAGTTTCTTTGAAATAACAAAAAGACCATCTCTTCTAGAACATAAATGCAGACTCGGCAGTCTAAAACTACCACCCATAAAACACCACTAGATTTACACAAGATAGATTTTAATCCAGAAAAGTATTCACTACTCTGTCCAAGCAAACACTTTATCAGGCAACGAGCCCATATATGAGATTGCAAAAATCAAAAGGCAACAAATGGGTTTGCTCCAGAACATACACCTGAAGCATCGGGGTACCAAACACTGTTCTCTGCTGATGCTTGCACACTGTTAGAGGTGAATGGAGAGAGCCCTCAGCTCTGAACACACCTTCACTTAAAATATTTTTGTTTTCTCTCTGAGTATTGGGGACTCTGAACCGTTTTCTCCTACATGAGAGATGACAATCACACACCATTTCTCATCAAACACTAAGCTCTGACTTACACAAATGTGATAGCCACACCAAATTCTCCAGCAAGGGATATCAATATTTGAAAGACAACCTACTTCCCATAAAAATCCAATACATCATAAGATCGTTGTCATTTACACCACCATCTGAGAGGAAATGACGGTGATGTGCACTTTTGTCAGTATCACTCACATCAATGAAATGGTGACCACATAAATCTCTTATGATGCTGATCAAATCCGTGGGTTTTTAACATCCTACCAGTTTCTTAAAAACCACAATCCACTGTGCATTAAATAACAAAACAACACTATTAAAGTCATGAACTCATCTGAAAACAGAGCTCAGATGGTTCTTGAGAGACCATGTAGGTCAGCTTTTTTCCCAGTGCAGGATCACTTCTCTGTATCATTCCTGAGAGATAACTTGTGCTCAAAGGCCTCCAACGATGATCTACTCCATGACCATTTCAAACTGTAGCATATGTCAAAGTTAACCTCCTCAGAGAGACTACATCTCCTGCTCAACCTCACAGCTGCTTTTTATGTTCCTGAAGCCTGTTATGATGTCTGCCCTCACCTGCATCTTCTTTGTTGCAGCAATTGAACTGTCCTTGTCTTCTAAGGATTGATCTCAAATTTTGAAGACTCTCACCTGAACTGAAGCCTTATTTTTGGATGGTCTAATTATTGAACAAAGTGATTTAATATTCAGGACTTAATGAACGT
>NW_010317932.1:0-738 GCF_000700745.2 Antrostomus carolinensis
GGATCCACGGTTTAAAACCAAGGCCTAGAGATCCAACCAAAGCCTTGAAGATGCGCCCAACATGCCCCAAGCATCAGCTGATGGCAGGGAGTCCTCCCAGAGGGAACAACGCTTGAGGGAGCGAAGATCCTAATGACTGCTCTTGAACCTGAGGGTGGTGAGACACTGGGGAAGGTGTTGCCTGGAGAAGTTGTGGATGCCTCATCGTGGGAAATGTCCAAGGTCAGGCTGGCTGGGGCTTGAAGGAACCTGATCTAGTGGGAGATGTCCCTGGTCATGGCAGGGGGTTGGACTGGGCGGTCTTTGAAGGTCCCACAAACCCAAAACCTTCTGTGACTCTATGGATGGGGCTTTGAGCGACCTGATCTCATGAGAGATGTCACTGCCCAAGGCAGGGGGTTGGACTGGATGATCTTTGAAGGTTCCTCCTAACCCGAAACTATCCTACGAAACACGGCACTTGAGATCATTTGCTTTACAATCCAAGAGCCAAAGAGTTTTCCGCTTACAGCAACATCCAAATGAACTGGGGTGCAGATGAACCGAGGGTCATCGGCCTTTCCCAGCGTCTCCTCCACTTTGATGTCTGGAGGGTGCAGTTCTACCAGTTCCCCAGATGGACTGAATCACACCAGAGACAAAGGCTGCTGCCAACCTGCCACGCTATCAGGCACTCTGCTTCCGAAAACCCCGACCCTCACCTTCAGCTGATCTCAAAAACCCCGACCCTCACCTTCA
>NW_010317932.1:846-3596 GCF_000700745.2 Antrostomus carolinensis
TGATCTCAAAACCCCTGCCCCTCACCTTCAGCTGACCTCAAAAACCCCGACCCCCACCTTCAGCTGATCTCAAAAACCCTGACCCCCACCTTCAGCTGACCTCAAAAACCCCGACCCCCCACCTTCAGCTGATCTCAAAAACCCTGACCCTCACCTTCAGCTCATCTCAGACCTCCACATCTCACCCCTCCACAAGGTCACCCACATCAGCCGAGCCACCAGGTTACACGATCCCAAGGCCACAGAGAAGGAGGGAGTGTTTGGGCTTAAACACAAGGAGTTTGGGTATTTTAGGAGTCGGTCTGTAAACTCTCGGCTCTTCGGTGGATGTTATTTCCTGAAGGAATGTCACTTGTCACCAGCGTGTGTCACTCCTCAAGGTGAGACTCTTGCAGGTAAAAGGGCGTGACAGCCGCAGCACCGCTGCAATGTCAACTATGCTGCCGAGCGGCTGTCAGACCTTTAATTACTTCAACTAATTACTCATCGCTCAATTGGAAGGAACGCAGTTACTCCCTGGGAGGCTGGATGGGGCTTGGGGCTGCTCGTACGGCTTCTTCTGCTGGCAACACCGCTGTGTTCTCCTCAATCCTCACTGTTTCTCCTGGTTTTGGAGGACAAGTCCAGGTGGATGCCAAGGATCCCAACCCTGGCAAGACACCAGCGTGTTTAACCAGTTTTAACCAGTTTTAACCAGTTTCTCTGACCCGCTGCTTCCTCATCTCTTCTCTGGTTGGAGAGACTAGTCAACAGAGCAGCTGGAATCACGGCACCGGCACCGGGATGGAGGGATTCCCTCCTGCCTCTACATTTTCTCACCGCATCCCAGTAGTGGAAAGTCTCCGAAATGGGTCGTTTGGATCTTTGCAAAGATAGATTTAAGCTTTTAACCATCTGGGTCCGAAATGTTTAATCTCGTACAACAGATGGGTTATCCTCGGGCGTGCAGCATGACCGAGCGTCTCCCCGGCCGTGCCCACCGACCTAACACCAAGCTCCCGATTTTCTGCCAAAAAATAAAAACCCCTGGAGCTGCAGAACTGCTGATTTCAGGGATCAAACCCACCACGAGCCAAGGTAGCAAAGTACCAAGTGTCCAACAAGGGGGAGGCAGGGCCAGCGTGGAGGATCATAGAATCATAGAATGGTTTGGGTTGGAAGGGACCTTAAAGCTCATCCAGTTCCAACCCCCCTGCCAGCAGCAGGGACACCTTCCACTAGACCAGGTTGCTCAAAGCCTCATCCAACCTGGCCTTCAACACTTCCAGGGAGGGGGCATCTACAACTTCCTTGGGCAACCTGTTCCAGTGTCTGACCACCCTCACAGTGGATCCTGCGCTGCTTCCTCGGCGCAAAGCGAGTGATTTAACGAACTGCAGGACGTGGCCAGGCTGGGCCACAAAACCACCCAACAAATCTCTGACAAATGTGAAATTCAGCTTTTCTGTTCAATTCCACCCAGCGGAGAAATCGCCTTTTTGCTCTTCCATTGGCAAAATTCGTGGTAATCACAGTTGCAAAAGTGTTTACACAGAGAGGTTTTCAGGAGCGAAACCGAATTCCAGCGGAGGCAGCTCCGTCAGCTTCGCACCGGCGCCTTCGTCCCGCTCGTGTTCGCCCGCACGAGCGTTTCCTACGCCAGCAAAAAGCAACAGACTGGGGATGTGGGAGCACCTTGTGGGTGGGGTTTCTACATTCAAACTAGAGAAATGAGATGTGGATCATGGACCCAAAAATCACCGAGAGCCGCTTCCCCTATTTCTTCCACCAGATCAGCTTCATACTTATAAAATTAGGATTTAATTAGTTAAATAACTAACTAATTAAAGAGATGCGGGGTTGGGGAAGGGCAGTGCTGTAGGAGGTTTTTGGGGAGCACTGGGAGGTGCAGTGGGGTCCATCCTGATCAGCACACGCAAAGCTGCTCATTTCCTCCGTTTTTCTGGGAAAGCAGCCGGAGGGATCAGCCCGGCGTCAGGATAAGTAACCCCCCCCACCACCACCACAGGCCCCAGACTCAGATCCAGGAGCCACAAAGCCTTTCACACCCACCTTGCTTTTGGGTACCCTCAAACTCACACCTGCACCTCCTCGTTTAGCTCAGCCTAACGAAGCAACGGCCTTTCTCCTCTGCTCGGGGCACGGGAAGGGGAAAACCGGTGTCAAACGGCGCTCGCTTTCGTTTTCTCCCCTAAATCCCTGAGTCAGGAGTTACTTATTTACACCACAAAGTCCAGCTGGGAGGACCAGGAAGAAGAAAGGACTCGCTCTGTTCATTCCCAGCAAACTGGGGGGAGAATTTAGCTCTTGTTTCCTCTTAAGAAGTTGGCAGCAGAGCCAAAGAGAAGGAAAACAAACAAACAAACAAACAAACAAACAAAGGTATTTTCCCCCCTCAGATACCTGAAACCTGGGTCTGACCCCAGCCACCAGCGCCGACAGCTCACGCAATCCCGACTGCCTCCCGTTTCCCCGCCTGCCGATAAGCCTGGGCTGTTGCCGGCACTTGCCTTGGCTTTTCCAGGCCAGTCCCCAGCGTTGGCCGCCTGTGTGTGTCGCAACAGCCCCAGAATTAATAGGCCGTTCAATTAAGCAGCTTCCCAAACGCTATTAAACCACAGACAAAGCCTTCTTCATGCTCTCTGCGGCGCTCACCAGGGTCACGAAAACTCCTGCGAGAGGAGAAACTTCAGCTTGAGACTCGAAAACGCCCGAGGGCAGCGGGACTCGAGGGCAGGGGGACCTGAGGG